>NW_027466903.1:2112500-2225000 GCF_046128005.1 Genypterus blacodes | reverse complement strand
ACCTCCACTGTCCGGTTAGACACTGGACAGAGCCGACCAGCGAGCTCACTTAGAGCGGAAGAAAGAGCAGCTTACAGCTAAACAGTTTGCTGCTGAATGTTAGATAAGCGTTTTGTTATTTTTAGACCCTAGACAACCATTCACACTCCTGTCCTGCACAACCACAAGTACAAACACTCCTAATGTATCAATATCCATCAATAAGCCGCACAACTCCGTCCAGAGCAGTTCCGCCATCGCTCTGTGATTGATTTCCATAAATATCTGCTAAACTAATAAAGAGAGAGATTATTCAGTGAGCACAGTGGTGCTGCAGCGAGAGATAGTAGAAGTGAATCAGTGTGTTACATGGATTTATAATGGACCCTTAAATGTAAATATGACACTCTCTCCTCCTCTTCCTCTTCCTCCTCCTCCTCCTCCTCCTCCTCCTCCTCCTCCTCCGCACGGTCAGAGCGGCTCTCACATGGACGACCGTTCTGTTTCTGACGCTGTGCCGCTGAAGCCTAGCCTCCCACTCCTGCTCAACAGATTGGGGGTGTTTGATGGCTAAGATTCATTTTGTCTTTGAGGAGCAGATGATTTGCTCTCAGGAGGAGAGCCTCACCCCTGCAGGAGATGTAGAGCGACGCAGGAGCGGCACAATGCACATCATCCTCTCTAACAGAGATTTTGCGGAATGGACTGTGAATTATAGAAGCTGAAATACACAACTTGATATTCACACAGCTTCCTGGTGCCAGATAGAGCAATTGTAGAGGTTCTTGGTGAGCTCTGGGGAATCTGGGAGGCTGCCATCGAAAAGGAGAACTGTGTCAGGAGAGGCAGTGACAAAGTGTTCCTTATTATTACAGAGACTTCCAGGGGGTGTGTGTGTGTGTGTGTGCAAGTGAGAGTGTGTGCTAGTCTGTGCAAGTGCGCGTGAGTGTGCGCATGTGTGTGCATTAGTGTGTGTGTGTGTGTGTGTGTGTGTGTGTGTGTGTGTGTGTGTGTGTGTGTGTGTGTGTGTGTGTGTGTAATGGCTTCTGTTTAGGAAGTGCACAGAGATGTATGTGCTGCTGATGTGAGCTTTTGTTAAGCAGGCGTGAAGAGGTTGGAGGTGTGATGTCCCACACACACACACACACATTCACACACACACACACACACACACACACACACACACACACACACACACAAGCACGGGGGCTCAGACGAGTCAGGAGTTTGACTCAGACAGCAGGTTTGAATTTAAATATGAATCTGAATTTTTAAAAACATATGATTGAGTGTGTAAGCTGCAGAGTGAAGGAGGAACCTGAGGGTTCACTGGATGTTCATCTGAAATGAAATGAAGTTGGACTGCATCTAAATCTCTGCTTCAGTTCTCAGGCTTAGTTTTGTTCTCTTTCAGGCTTTGAAATGCCAACGAGTTCAGTATTAACAATATGTTTCTGCATTTGAACTCAAGCACGCAGTGGCATGAATCTAAACTCCATGTGCAGCACCATGTTCACACACATCCCCATCAGTGTAATGACATCGCTGTAACAGGGTGCAACCAGTCGTTAGAGTGCAACACTCTGAATCTTTCATGATCTTTCCAGTGACTAGTGGCGTGCGTGTGTGTACGTCGACCTTGAAACTTATTCAAATAGTTCCTTGGTATGAATATATTGTGCCGACAGAAGAGAAGCGTCTGAAGTGTCATTCACCCATCTTCTTCTAATGCAGATACAATCTACCTACACACACACAACTCAGATACGCTTCCTTTTCCTGCTTCAAGGACTTACATTCCCTCAACCAGTTCAGGGCAAAGCACACACGCACACTCACATACACACACGCACACTCACGTTCTGGCTGTCCACTTACCAGGTCTTTGGACGTGCCCAGTCTCTTCAGCCCGTCCAGGGGCAGGAGGTCAGCCGAGTCCTTGTGTGTGAACTGGGTGGCCTGCTTCAGACGGCGCTGCTGGTGCAGGATGGCTTTGTCCCTGATGGCCAGCTCACCTTTCTTCGCCTCGCTCATGGTCTCAGCCTACAGCAGCACTAAGTCTGACTGAAGCAGTGCAGCCACAGCACAGGGAGGGAGAGAGAGAGAGAGAGACGCGCTGGGTAATGAGAGGAAGAGCAGGGCGGCGCAGGAAGCCCAAGGGCAGCGTGGGTGCTGGAGGCAGAGAGGAGCCGCAGTTCAAGCTGACACACAGCTCAGGTCCTCTTAGGTTCTTCAACAACAGTCAGTAATGTGCGCCTGCTCCTCCGTGTGTCCTCTCTGGAATGCTGCTGTCCTTCCTCCGAGCTCCTCTGCTCCGTCTGTAGTCCTATAGGATGTGTGTGTGTGTGTGTGTGTGTGTGTGTGTGTGTGTGTGTGTGTGTGTGTGTGTGTGTGTGTGTGTGTGTGTGTGTAAGCAGGAGCTGTTATCCTGATCTTGAAGCTGATGTTCCTCTGATGTAGTCATGCATCTTCTTCAGAATGTCAAAATCTGTCTTCTGGGGCAGTGTGAGATTGTGTTTGAGTGTGTGTGTGTGTGTTGTCCCCTCCCCTTAGTGCTGTCTGTCCTTGGATCTCTCTCTCTTTCTCTCTCTCTCTCTCTCTCTCTCTCTCTCTCTCTCTCTGTCTCTCTCTCTCTGCTGCTCTCTGGAGGAGTGTGTTCTCCCCCTCTGAGCCCTCCTCTTTCCATCACACACGCTCACCTCACAGTTGTGTGCTCATCACATCACATCACACACACACTCAGACAACAGAGCCAATCCTTTACATCCTCTCACTCCCAACACACAAAAATGAAGCTGTTAGCCAGTCTGTCATGACGTCCACACCTTAAAGATGAAAGCAGTTCATGTTGCTGTAGCGCCACCTGTAGGATGGCCACACAGTTGCACAGCTGAGTTTGGATCTGAACCAAAAACCAAAATCAATTTACTCCACATTTCATTGAATTCTGTACAGAACTGTTACACAAACAACCAATCAAACGTCTGTCGCTCTGTATCCTCTTCCCTTCAGCCCAGGGCGGATTGTGTGTGTGTGTGTGTGTGTGTGAGTGACCTGACCCCACACATGGGATCAATCTGGCCTGCTGACAGCCAGAATTGATTTCCACTAACTCTCCACTGAGGAATGATCCTATCCCCCCGTCCAGAACAGTTGACTATAAATATCACTAGCACACTGATATGATACGTGTGTGTACATGTATTTATATATTTATACAGGAGATAAACTGTGCTGTTACTGGCGGCGTGTCAGAAATGTATGAATCTGAAAATACTGGATAAATGCGAATCAATCTGTAACGAAAGAGCGCATTAAAATCTAATATGTGTGTTAGTGTTTCGGGATGAGACGCTGCGTTTGGTCGTTGACATGATTCTACTGCCCCCTCGTGGTCGAGATCCATAGAGACGCATGGAGACGGTGGATGTAACTAGAACTGTGATTTTGATGATCACATGGATGAAGGTGAGTCACACACTCATCTAAAAACACTGAAACACTGTATGAATACACAACTATAATAATGAATACACTGCTGCATGGAGTATTTGGAGTTATTGTTGCTCTTACTGGTGTAAAGGACTTAAAGAGGCAGGTTGCATTTGATGTTTTCTTGCACGCACGCACGCACGCACGCACGCACGCACGCACGCACACACACACACACACACACACACACACACACACACACACACACACACACACACACACACACACACACACACACACACACACACACACACACACACACACACACACACACACACACACCAGATCCCATGAGTGTATGCAGAGTTTCCCTGGGAAGGATATGAGCGCTGTAATCAGAGCGCTGTGATCTACAGACACAGAATGACTCAGCTTCATTGCAGCTTTTCAATTTAACATCAAAAAAGAGAGAGAAAACCCAAACGCGTCCCTGAAAATTTATTTTATTGTCACGACCCACATCTCCAAAATAAATACAGAATATGTAGACAGAAGCTGAAATCCATTAGACCAAATAAACAAACACACAAACAAACAAACAGGAAACTAACCTTCAGGTCCACATCCAATACATTTAGTGGAGGAACGGAGAGAAACCTTCATGAACAAACAGCAGAAAGGAGGACACCACAGCAGGTTTGGTCAGGTGCTGGCTTTGGAAACACAGTCTTGCATTTTGTGCTTTTTTTGTTTGTATATGAAGTTCCTAACTGAGGTTGCAGAAGGCACATGTGCGTCACTGAAGCTTTGCTTAGCGTTACCGTTTGGAAAAATAAGAGCGTTCAAGTGTCGCACCTACAAACAATAAACAAACTAATGCTGATAAGAGTGGCAGTGTAGAACCAAAGCCATCCGTATGTGTGAGTATAGAGACGAGAGCGTGCTCGCTGGTTAAGGTCTGGAGTGTGTTATGAGTGGACCAGTTCCATATGCGCAGTGTAAACATCAGGAGTATTGCGGCCTATAGATGTGACTGCATGCTGCGACCATGCTACGGCTCAGCAGGCACACACTTATACCTTATTCTTCTCAATGTAGTGTTGCAGTTTAATTGCACTGGTAGCGTGTTATGTACACAGTAGTATGTTTATCTGTAGGCACAGTGGTCCCAAGGCTCCCAACCACTGATCCTCACTCGTACCGCACGTTCACCCGTGGTCCTGGCCCGTGGTCCCCCTGGAGCCCGGCAGTCAGAGCACGTTGGGGAGGTAGAGGGAGCAGAGCAGCATGTTCTGACCCAGAGCAGGGAAGCGTCTGAAGGCCTCCCAGGCGTCAGAGAAGATGTTGTACTTGAGGAAGACGCGGTGCTCCAGGCTGGTGGGCAGGCTGACATCGCGGCTCATGATGTAGATGCCGTCGTTGTGCAGTGTGCACGTCAGGTTCAGGCCCGACTTGGATGTGTTCTCCTTCAGCTGGATCCACTCGCCTGTGGTGACATTGTAGGACTGCACGGTCAGCACGTCCTCCGTCTGGCTGGGCCGCCGTCGGCCCGGCTCCAGCTCGTGAGTGTACCCGCCCACCAGGTAGATGGTGTCTTCCACAGAGAGCATCTGCTGCTTGCGAATGTGGGCTGAGCAGGAACGAAACACGGCCCAGGTGTCAGACACGGGGCAGTAGCGGAGGACGTTTGTGTTCCTGTCTGCACGAGAGAAAAGCAGGTCAGGCTCTCTCACATCAGACGAGCCTGTGAGCATCAACACTGGGACCTCACCCACCTCTCGCTGTGTATCCCCCCATGATGTAGATCATTCCCAGACACTCGCAGGCCGAGAACTCTGCCAGCGGGTCGGGCATGGAGGACACGCAGGTCCACCAGTCCTGCTCTGGGCTGTAAGACTCCACGGTGCCCAAACACTGGCCCCCCACAGCGTACAGCTTCCCCTGCACCGCCAGCAGCTTGAAGTTGGACCTGAGTTAACGACACATTGTTGTTCAGGGACAAAACTTAAAACATACAGTTCATTCTGTTGAGGTGAAAGCTCTGGTCTCACCTCTTCTGGTTTAGAGGAGCGACGTGGTTCCACTCGTTCCTGCAGGGGTTGTAGCAGTGAACGGCTGAGATCTCCTGACTGGTGGTCCTGTACCCGCCGCATATGAACAGGTAATTGTCTAGAACAGCCGAGCCATAGCCTCGGACGTTGATCATGTCCGACGGCAGGTTGTTGGCCAGCGGCTTCCAGCGCTGCTCTGCCTCTCCATACCTCAGCATGGACCAGGGCTCGTCCTGCTCCTGCACGTCCAGCGACAGACAGGTGAAGTCGCCGATGGCCACCAGGGTGGCGGCGCCTTTCATCCTGATATCCTTGACCTGGTCCCTGACGGCCGGGGGCAGGCTGCTGAACTCGGGCCTCCTCAGCATGGGGTGGTAGTAGCAGCTCATGTACTTGAGGCAGGACTTCCTCAGGTCGTGGGTCCCGTACACCTCAGAGAGGCTGTAGAGCTCCACACAGTTATCAAGGCGGATCTCTGAGGACAGCAGCTTCAGCATGGAGGTCACCTGGGGTTTAGTGGTTTGATCAGGTTTAATCAAGGGAAGCATCACAAACAAACAATGGAATATCGTGACTCGTTCAGATCAAAGTGTCAACATCTGTGTGCACGTCTGGCCTTTAACATGATCAACCTTCTCACATGTCTGTAAGTCCGTGCAGAAGCCCAGAGATGTTGCTGCTCACCTGCAGGAAGGAGGCGGTCTCGATCAGGTCCTCCAGGGTCTCGTTGACCACCTGGACCTTGGACGTGTTGATGAACTCGAGGACCAGCTCCAGGCCCGAGACGCTGAGCCCCTGCAGCTTCACCGAGTCCTCTGTCGACTCCCTCATCCCGGAGCTATACAGGGCTCGGAAGTAGTCGCTCTTCTCGATAAGCTTCTTCTTGTTCACCTCATAGATCTTGTCCTCCATGACGATTGCGATGATCTGCTCAGATGACATGGCTGCTAGCGCGCCTAGCTCGGGTCTTATTCCGGGTTATAAACCTAACAACACTCGGGGGTTTTGTTATTGCTCGCGGTTTACATTTCACCGGCGGGGGAGCTCTGCAGCCGGGCTATATAAGGAGATGCTCGGCCCAAAGAGCGCCATGGGACGAGTCTCTTCAGCCAGGAAGCTAATGAGCCGAGGATGAGACGCTGCAACTGCTCGAGCTAAACTAGCCAAACGAGCCTTTTCCCGGGCTTAGCATTCCTCCACAAGCCGCTACAACACCGCCGCTACATCTGAAGCTACCAGCTACACAGCGCGGCTCATTTGTAACATTTCCCATCGCATTGTATCCGCAGCGTGTAGCTACTGTGGCTGAGCGGAGCAGAGCTGTCAAATCTCAGCTGTTTTGATCTCTACGGTTCGTCATTTCCGAGATTTCTTCTTCTTCTTCTTCTTCAGAATCCGTGCAGAACTCTGTTATGGTGCTGCCACCTGCCGATTAACGGACTAACTGCTCCTTGAAAATAGGTTAAATTGGACCGGTACGAAATCTAGTATTATCCCAGGAAGACCGTTTTAAAAAGATAGTGGTTGTCCTCTCTCGGCTTCTGTAGTTAAGAGTTTGAATATGTGGGCATTGCTCCTTTGCCATGAAAAAACGCCAAATTTCAACATCCTGAACACTTCATAGGAAACGTATATAGACTGGTATAACGTAGTTAGAGTGGAGTGGCCATTTGTCATTACATCTATGTGTTACTTTGTGGTGTCCTTCAATCTACAAGCGTTATTATTTACTTAGTATTACCTCATTACCTCAGACAGGCAGTTTAACTTGTCTGTAGGACCATACTTAGTTTTGTTGGTGCGTTCAGGCTCTATCAGTGCGCGGCTATAATAAGCTCAATAGTATGTTGTACTTAAGTCAGTCAAGACAAGTGTGTTATCACTCCGGTGTTCGCCTCGGGGCTCAGCAGTGAGTTATGTCAAGAAAAGCCAACGAGAATCAAATAAGAATTAATCGACAGTGCACCTTCAAAATAAATGTCTACCCCCTCGTCACAGCTAATTAGAATGGGCTTTATTCAGAATTCCATTCTTGTTACCCAAAATCAAGTCCAGTATGATGATAACATTCGGATATCAGAACATTATAAGATACATGTCAGTCTATGTTGACGTGCAAGTGAAAAACTATGTGTACCTGCATTTACAAGGTGAAAAAAGTGTCATAAAGGAAAGTGATGGAGAATTAAATATTTACTTTAGTGCCGCAGGTCCATGGTTTTAGATGTGACTCTACGTGTATAAATAACAATAATAACTTCTCAACCCCTTATGAATTACACATTTAGTATATAATATTCCAAAAATATGCGTCCATCCATCAGAAAGAGTCATCCCTGTATTTTATTCTGAAACCGGAAACGTCTTGTTATCCGCGCTGGATGACAGCTGTGTGGGAGGAGAGGGAGACAGACAGGTCCATCAATGAGAGACAGGCTCTCTGCTCAGAACAAGCGGGCTTCTTAATGCCACTGGCTGCCAGCAGCGGACCGCAGCCTGTTTGACGACCGAGGTGACGATGCGGGAGGCGGCTGGGGCCTCCTGGTCTCTCCGCTGCCTTCTCCTCATCCTCGCCTCTCTCCACTCACTGTGCGCCGTCGCTCAGCTGCTGCGGCCGTGCGATGAGGTGAGTGCGCTTGAATAGCTTTATTTAGACCATCCTGGCATCTTGTGTATTATTGTGAGAATGCAGATGATTGTTTATCTGAACAAAAACCAAAACCCCGGTGGTTTATTAAAATCCGATTAACATAATAAACGTCCCTATTCTAATACAAGTGGATACCGCTTTATTGGCTCGGTAGTGTCCGGATCGATGTGACAACACACGGCCCTGCTCATACTGGTGATCGGCTCTGAACTCCATGAGATGAAGCGGTCTGCTGGCCTCCTTTCCCCACTTTGGTCCTGCCAGGGTCCCCTGATCTTACCGAGGGGAAGGTGACAAGGCAGCTCGGTGTGGAGACATTAGGATCTAGAATAAAATGATAGAAAGGGAAATTTCGTCCCAGAATAATTCACGAGAAATGATTCCATTTGCAGGATGTATATTATACATGTTGATGATGATCTCAGTTTGTTCCTCTTCTGTACGTTTCTTTAATTTTACTTGGATCATATGCAAGTCGCAGATAATAGATATTTCATTCTCAAACAAAAAAGCAACTGAAACTTTGGGGAAAAAACATAAAGGAGAATGAATCAACTTTAAATGTTTGGTCAAGCTGTGTAAATTCATGAAGGTATGAATAACATCCCTCAAATACATGTAATCCCTGCTGACGGGTACATGCAGGAGTATTTCAGGTCATGACAGGAACGATGAGCTTGTGCGCGTTCGGATGTGATGGACGATCAGGTTGTCAATATTGGTCTTTCAGTGAGAGCATCATCACTGATCCCCATCTGCACAGAAACCTGCCTCGTCTGCCACTAAAGAGCTTGGAACCCATGTGGATCAGAGTGATGAGTTGTAGTTTTCAGTGGATTTTATTTTCTAAACGTGGGTTCATTTTCAAAGCTTTAGATTTGTTGGCCTGTCTGCAACCTCAGTTTCCAGATGAAGCCTCTCTTGTGTTTGTGACTCTTAAAATCTCTGACTCCCAGGATGTCTTGTCATGGTGCTGAGTTTTATCCCCTGTCCCTTTCTTCTCACCAGTCTCCATGACAACCAGCATGAGTCACCAGGGAAACACATTAACCCATGTCCTTTTTGTATCAGTCTTACCCTTTTCCCTCTGTCAACATATTAGCACAGACACCCGTCAGTCCTGTGTGTGTGTGTGTGTGTGTGTGTGTGTGTGTGTGTGTGTGTGTGTGTGTGTGTGAGTGTGTGTTTGTTCAGAGAGCAGGTGAGCCTCGCCGCGGGTTGCCAGGCGACATGGTAATGAAGTAATGAAGTGATTTCTACTGCTGCATCTAATCCAATATTTGTTTGCATTTGTTTACGTTTGAAGGCAGGTGGGGGGTTGTGAATGGACGCGATTCTCTCTGCTGTAGAAGAAGCTTCACGCTGAGCTCCACAGCAGACACACACACAAACTCATCTCCGTCCTCAGCCGTGTGTCGGAGGTCATTTCTGCGTTGCTCCACTTTAATTAGCTGCTATGCTTCAGTCATCTTCCTGCGTCTGTGCCGATTATCTGCTCAGTGCCGGCCTGGACGGCAGGAGACAGAGGAGAGTGTTCAAAGTGCATGTCAGGCTGGCAGCGTTTGCTGTGCAGGTGTCGCTTATGGTTGGGAAATGCGTGTGACATGTGGCTGATGCTAATTTATGCAAAGTTAGAATGTCTCCAGGAAAATAAGAACTCCCCAAAGGTCTGTAGGTGCAAAGCTGAAGATGAGTCTCTGCTCATCCAAGAGGCGTTCACTGTCCTGCAGCAGCAAAACAATATTTAGAAACCTTATTTTGATATTTAGGTGTCACCATTGCGATTTTATAACAATGTTTTTTCACAAAAGTTGATGATTTCACATTTTCTGGGTGGTTCTGACGTGGCAATAGTACGTCAATAGTTCACTTCTAATCAGTCTTCAAGGTTCTGGCTAGTAAAAAACTTGACTTCAGCTATAGTCTAAGAGAAGTTGAGGAAACCAGTCTTCAGATCCAAGTAAAATGTTTATTTGCAGCAAGGTACAAATGAAACAAGTGAGAGGAAAACCCCGGGGTTGCTCTGGCTTGTGTCTCTTTGTCTTCTCCTTATATACTATTCTGGACCTGGGTTTTCCACGCCCCAGGCCCTTCCCCTTTATCCTAAATTTATAGGTACTTGCCACTATTATGCTTACTCGTCTGATCTTAATCGTGTAAAGCAGTCTTGCAAACCCTAAAAACAGTAGTGGCATCGCCTCCCTACCCCTTGGCCTTGATTCGCCTTTCTTGGGACTCTTCCTATTGGTTGGTCTGGGGCTGAGTTTGTTAGTAATCTTCCCATTACAGTGTTATGTGTCTTCCCATTGCAGAGTTATGTGTGTCCACTGTGCTACACAGCCTTGAGCTAGTCTCAGTGTTATGTGCGCCTACTGCGCTACACAGCCTTGAGCTAGTCTCAGTGTTATGTGCCTCACTGTGCTGCACAACCTTGAGCTATCCGTCAGCACCCATTCATTACACACAACAGGTGCAGCGGCATCTATGAGACATTCAGGCCGGGTACTCCCAACACATGTAGTTACAACCAACACATGTAGTTACAGCTTCACAGTGCTACCCCAACAGGTGCATGCACTGTGCTCAGAGCCATCATTCTCAACAGTTCCCGACCAGAATGGCATGCAGAGAGACAGGGATGGTTCTGTGTCATATGGCTCCTTTATGGTTTACAATAAAGTTAATTATTAAGCTTTTAACGAGAACAAGAGTCACAAATAGGCGAACGTCAGCATGATGGATGTTTCTGTGTCTGTAGTGATGGAGCATATGGTAATGAAGGCCACTCGTCCTTGGACCGAAGCTGCACGGTAGCGTTGCTCAGCTTTGGTGCCCTTAATGGTCCATTAGTTGACCAGCGGTTTATTGCCCTGGGATCAGGGTCAGCCACAATCTTTACCCCCGCAAACCTCCACTCCACCCCCACGGCCTATTTTCCACCAGCATCCTTTGTTTCCAGGTGGACTCACACAGTCAGGTTTTGTGTCTCTTTGTGTGTGTGTGTGTTTGTGTGTGTTCAGCGGCAGAACAGGTTTTTCAGCTTGACTGTGTGATCGTGCATAATGATGTGAGAGATGAAGAAAAAAACGCTGTCATGGCGTCCAGCTGGGCTTTCAAGTAGCAGTTGGCTGGTATATTGAACTTTGGTGTGTGTGTGTGTGTGTGTGTTCTGCAGACGGATTACTACTATCAATACACAGAGTGTGACAGCACAGGGTCACGATGGAGGGTGGCCATCCCTCTCAGCCCAGGCTCCTGCTCAGAACTTCCACCTCCAGCCAGAGGAACAGAATGCTGTGAGTGCTGTGTGTGTGTGTGTGTGTGTGTGTGTGTGTGTGTGTGTGTGTGTGTGTGTGTGTGTGTGTGTTTGCTTTGCCAGATAAATGCATTAGAGTTATAGAAAGTACAATAATCCCCTCTGAAATGTGTGTAGCCCCCTGTAACGGAACTCATCAAGTGAAGTAACTGTACCTGTGAACTGTACTTAAGCATCAATACTTCAGTTGCTGTCCATCTCAGCGTGTAACCGTCTGCCCTCGCCGTCCCCCAGCATTCTCCTGTGCAGCGGGGATGTTTCTAGAGATGTCCACTCAGCAGTGCACTCCCTGTGTGTCCGGCTCCTACTCGCTGGGCAGCGGCCTGCGCTTTGACCAATGGGACGCCGTCCCCGCAGGCTTCACCAGCCTGGCCAGCTACATGGACCCCGGGACATCAGAGGAGGACAGTCAGGCCTGCAGCAGGTGGCTCATCAGACAGCAACACACACACACACACACACACACACACACACACACACACACACACACACACACACTGCTATGGCCAGAGGCATTATGGTATTTTGCTGAGCTCTTGGTTGTGTTTTGGCAGCTCAACATGGACACCGCAGGGTGTGTATCTGGAGTCAAACCGGGACGAGTGCACGGTGTCCCTGGTTTACGCCGTCCATCTGGAGAAACAGGGATCGGTCTCTTTCACCTACCAGTATCCTGACAACAACATCTTCTTTGAGTTCTATGTAAGGGGGTTGGTGTCTCTACAGTGTTTACCGCTGCACCTGAACGCACCATTGCTACAGACTGTCGCTCACCGGCATGCACCAGACTGTTGAGGAAAGAATGTGTAGATTGACTCTTTTGATCCGCTGCGATCAAACCTCGAATAGTAAAGCCCACAGGAGGCCCAGGCGTCCTGACTAGCTGAGGTGTCTCACCTTCCTCTCGTCTCCAAAGTCCTTTGCGTTGACGGTTTTTCCTCTTCTATCAGCAGAAAATGTTCCTGCTGTCTGCAGCTTCACGTCAATATTACCCGTATCAATATCAGCCTCACTAATCAATATCCTGACCTCAGTGCAGTGACAAATGAACTGTAGGAAGCATACTGTGGATGATTTTAGGAAACACACAGAAATCCTGTTTTTCCACACCTGGAAAAACGAGGAAACTAAATGAACACCAGACATTGGAATTTTGAAATATATTATTTTTAAAAATCACTATCAAGTATAATTGATTTGTAATTCTTTGGGCTATGATTGGATGAGAATTAAGATGGGGACGTAGGCCAATGCCAGGTGTTCCCATGTGTTGCCATGGTAATGTAGTCTCTGGCCACACATGTTGTTCACAGAGCTGATGAATACGTAGATGCTCTGGACAGCACAGAGTCAGAGGAATGAGGTGTTTCATGTCTGCAGGTCCAGAATGAGCAGTGCCAGGAAATGGCCCAGACAGATGACCAGAAGTGGATTAAAGTCACCAGCAATGGAGAATGGAACACACACATGGTGAGGGGAAGTGTATGGTGATGTGTGTGAGCGTGTGTATGATGCTTTATGATTTTGTTCATCATTCTTTGTCTCTCAGGTGAGTCTGAAGTCTGGTATGAACATCCTGTACTGGAGAACCACCGGCATCCTGGTGGGAGGGAAGATGGTCAAACCTGTGCTGCTCAAGAACATCCAGATAGAAGGTACGACATGACACACACACACACACACTGGTACACACTCGCATACACACTGATAATGAGTCCGCATTGTGTGTGTGTGTGTGTGTGTGTATCCCTGTTCAGGTGTGGCCTACACATCAGAGTGTTTCCCGTGCCGGCCTGGTTGGTTCAGCGACTCTCCCGGCTCCTCGTCCTGTCAGCCGTGTCCCAGTAACACCTTCTCCATAAAGGGGGCCTCCTCCTGCTCCGCCTGCCCCCAGAACCACTACTCACGTACGTGCTTATGCCAGAACGCAACCATACAGAGAAAACAGGGACGTAAACAAATGACAAAAAGGGTAAAAAGCGGTCAGAGTAATAGAATAAGATAAAATAAGCCATGACAAGCAGTGATATAGTGTATGAAGTAAATACTTAATATAATATTATATACAATAAAATCAATTAAACAAAAAATAAATAAAATACAATAAATTGAACCTAAAGTGAATGCAAAATAAATTTTTTGATATAATAAACAAACATAAACACACATCCTGTTTGTCAGTGCCAACATGTCTTCCAGTCTCCAGATGTTTCCAGAAGTTCATATGTTCATCCTGTCTTCTCTCTCCTGGTCTGTGTGTGTCAGATGAAGGATGGGCAGAGTGCAAAGTGAGGCCGCCGTGTTCAGAGAAGGATTACTTTCAGATCCACACAGCCTGTGACAGTGAAGGGAAGGTCAGCGGCCTCGTCTTACTCATTTCTCGCACACACACACACACACACACACACACTAACACACACACACACACTCTCTCAGCGCTGTACTTTGTTATGCTTTCTAGCATTGGTTGCGCTGTATATCTGTGGTTGCTTGGGTTACAGACGCAGGTTATGTACCGGTGGGTGGAGCCTAAGATCTGCGTGGAGAACATCACAGGAGCTGTGGAGCTGCCTCAGATGGGTCAGAGGGAGCCCTGCCCCCCCTGTAACCCCGGCTACTACAACAGCAACGACTCCACCTGCCTGCCCTGTCTGTCTGGAACACACTCTGACGGCACCACAGGTAAACATGCCCCCACACCCTGCTACACTAAACTAGCTCTTAACACTTCAGCAACAAACCACCTTCAGACCACAAAATCACAACCTCCACCAATATCCTTTACCAGACAAGTAGCCCCTCCACAGATATCAACAGTGTGTGTGTGTGTGTGTGTGTGTTTGTGTGTGCGTGTGTGTGTGTGTGTGTGTGTGTGTGTGTGTGTGTGTGTGTGTGTGTGTGTGTGTGTGTGTGTGCGCGCGCGCGTGCCAGTATGCACCAAGTGTCCTGCAGGCACCGAGCCGGTGTTAGGCTACGAGTATAAATGGTGGAACGTGCTGCCGGCCAACTTGAAGACTTCCTGTTTCAGTGTGGGCAACACCAAGTGTGACAACATGAATGGTGAGTCTCCATCTTTAAGCTGTCATTACAAACTGAATTCAGTCTTAGCCTGAGCAATAGTAACATTATTGTGGTTGATCAGGATGGGAGGTAGCAGGAGATCATATTCGCAGTGGAGCAGGCAGTTCGGATAATGATTACCTCATCCTCAGCCTGCACGTGCCTGGCTTCAAGTAAGTGTGTGTGTGTGTGTATGTCCAGGTGTGCATGCAGAGAGAAAATCAGATTTTTGTGCAAAATAATAAGTGAGTGTATTTGTACAGTGTTAAATGTGTTAATACTGCATTTTGTGTGTGCGTGTGTGTGCGTGTGTGTGTTGTGGCAGGGTGCCGGCCTCACTTTCAGGGATGACAGGTGGTGAATTCGGCCGCATAACCTTCGTGTTTGAGACCATCTGTACCGCCGACTGTGAGCTCTACTTCATGAAGGTGTGTGTATGTGTGTGAGAGTGTGAGTGTGAGTGTGCGTGTGTGTGTATTTGAACCCAAAAGGATGTAATTTGATGAGTAACTTCACCAAAAAGTAGTATACTGACAATGCTGCCAATACTGACATCCGTTGCTGGGTCATATTATATAATGTGAACTTCTGCTTCCAATGTGCTGATTTGTCTTTTTCTTTTAATACTGAAATGATTTACTGCAGTAATCCCATAACCCCTGTTGTTCCCATGGTGACCGTTTCACTCTGGCGCCCCCCTCAGTACATGAACGGCAGGAGCACCACAGTGGTGGAGTCCTGGGACGGCAGTCAAGACAAGCAGTCCTACACGCACATCATGAGCACCAACACCTCCGTCACCTTCACATGGGCCTTCCAGAGGACCAACCACGCTCTGGATGTGAGCTCACACACACACACACACACACAGTGTAACATGTGAAAGTACACAAAAGAACTACATATAAAACATATTTTATTAAAACATCAGTTATAAATGTGTGTGTGTGTGTGTGTGTGTCTGTGTGTGTGTGTGTGTGTGTGTGTGTGTGTGTGTGTGTGTGTGTGTGTGTGTGTGTGTGTGTGTGTGTGTGTGTGTGAGTGAAGCTGCGTCGATATGTCAGCGACACGGTGAAGTTATACTCCATCAGTGTGACCAACGTGCTGGACGGCGTCGCCTCCGCCTGCCGGGCCTGTGCGCTCTTATCCCAGAACTCCGGGCTGGCCGGCTCCTCCTGCATTCCCTGTCCTGCAGGTTATTACATCGACAGAGACACCAACCGCTGCCAGGAGTGTCCACCAAACACACACCTGGCAGGACGCCACACCTATGGGAGGGATGCCTGCATGCCATGTGGACCCGGGAGTATAAGCAACAAGGTTCTCCTCATGCTTGCTCTCTCTCTCTCTCTCTCTCTCTCTCTCTCTCTCTCTCTCTCTCTCTCTCTCTGTCAATACTCAGTAGTTGATTATCATGCCTTTTGTTTTCGTCCAGGAACATTCCCGTTGCTACAGCGACTGCTCCTTCTCCCACATGGAGAACAACCGTACCCTGAGCTTTGACCTAAGCGCTCTGAGCAACGTGTCGTCTCTGACCATTGGGCCCAGTTTCACCTCCAAGGGGACAAAGTACCTCCACGTCTTCAACATCAGCCTGTGCGGCCATCAGGTAAAACATCTAAACCTGATAAGCCTGATGTGTCCTGAGGTATCTTCAGTGTGGATGTGAGGCGTGTAACCACAGAGCTGCTGCCTCCCTGCTGTGATCACAGGGCAAACGAGCTGCCGTCTGCACAGATAACGTCACCGATGTGTCCGGTAAAGACGGCCAGAGTGACTCCAACCAGTTCGTCAGCTCGGTGGACAGCTTCATCTGTCAAGCCACCATCATCCCCAGCAGCTTCAGAACAGCCATCTCCTCCCAGTCCATCAGCCTCGCCGACACCTTCCTCGGTACGACCGACTCAGTCTGGGTTAACACAGGGAACATGGAAATCCCATTTATCATCTTTTTGTTTGTCTGTACTGATCATTTATCTTTTAGACAAGTCCAACAAAAAGATCAAAAACCAGCGCCGGGTGTTAATTACATGAAGCTGTGTCGTCATCATCTGTCTGTGTTTCTCTTCCAGGAGCAACAGTGGACATCGCTCTGGATGGGGTGGAAGCTAAGCCGGAGTTCTTCCCAGAGAACTCCAAGAACGTTCCAGACATCCACTTCTTCTACAGGTATGGCAGGCATGCAGTGTGTGTGTGTGTGTGTGTGTGTGTGTGTTTGGAGTGTCTCATGGTGCTGGTGTGTTTCACTTCCAGGTCGACCCAGGTCACGGCCTCGTGTGATCAGGGTCGGAGCTCCGTCATCACTGTCCGCTGTAACCCAGAGCGGTCAGAGCGTGGAGAGCTGTCTGTGCCCAGGTAGGTGTTCATATCTGTTTGTCGTGTGTGTGTCCCCTTGTCTGTGTGTGTTTTAGGTTGTGCTTTTAGGTTGTGTAGTAAATCAGTAGGATGAGTTGTGGTTGTGTTTGTGCAGCTCGTGCCCTGCAGGGACGTGTGACGGCTGCACGTTCCACCTCCTGTGGGAGAGTGCCAGCGCCTGCCCACGCTGCTCCAAGGATGACTTCCACCGGATAGAGGGGGTGTGCAAGGGAGGCGTCCAGGTAACACAAAATATAAACACACCATGCTGGATAAATGTTTTGTGTAATATTTATGATACAGGTAAACCCTTTATGGATACAAATACACACATTTACATGTTGGTATCACATGACATAACCACAACTGTGTCCTGGCCCATAACTAACAACCAGTAGGTAAACGAACATGAGATGGTTCTGGCCTGGATAAGGTGGTGAGGTCATGTGGCTGCACAAGCTGAAATGAAATGAGTTTGTCTGGGATTCAGGCCACTGTTGGGCCAGGGGATGTTACGACTAAATTAAACGCTAAACACTTTCACACTTCCTCCGTTTTCTGTCCCCATGTGAGCCAGGTGACCTCATTAAGCTTGAAATAATAGAACACACACACACACACACACACAGAGGCCTTCCAGTCAATTCTTTCCTATTTCTCTTCAGGAAACTCTGTATGTGTGGAACGAGCAAAAGCTGTGCACCAAAGGAGTGCCGCTGCCTCCTCGAAGCTCCTCCCCCTGTGAGGCCGTGGCTCTTTGGCTGAAGGTCGGGGTTGGTGGCGGCGCCTTCATGGCCGTGCTGCTCATCTCCCTAACCTGCTATTTCTGGAAGAAAAACAAGAGGTTTGCTCCACCTGCTAAATAGAGAAAGTGCCACTAGGCAAACACGCTCATTAAGATTCGCCTTGTGTGTGCGTGTGTGTGAGGCACAGTCAGAAAATACAGAAGTCATATTGAATATCAGCAGAAAAACAGTTTGATTTAGAAAATATGCATATTGAGGATCTACTTCCTCTTGACGGTTTCTCTGTGCTGTGCTCGTCCAGGCTGGAGTATAAGTACTCTCGTCTGGTGATGTCCGGCAATAAGGATTGTGAACTTCCAGCTGCTGACAGCTGCGGCCTGACCGAAGGGGAGGAGCCAGATGATGACGTCGTCTATGCCCAGAAACCCTCACTGCTGGGCAAACTCCGAGCCATCGCTAACAAGGTGTGTGTTTCATCCCTTACGTGCTGAGAGCAGCAAAAACACACCTTGACTACATTGAAATGTAATGACTGAGTGAATGACAAGGTTTTCTAAATTCTAAAAATACACTTGTCATTTCCAAATGAGATGTAAATATAATCAAATGCATTGCAACACGCAAAGGGGGCCGTTTAGGCTTCAGTGCTTTGATCAAAGGCTCCTCAGAGAATACCTCACATCTGTTCACTTTCTTCATTCAGGATGTCTCAGTTTATAATCCAGATAATAATAAATGTGTGTTTTGGTGTTTCAGGGTGAGAAGGGTGAGAGCAGTGAGTCGGTGCAGCTGAACTCCTCCCGGTCTGAGCGATGGGTCCTGGGATAATAATTTAGGCAGAGAAAGAGAGAACTTATTGGAATTGAGGAGGTGATGAGTCAGTGATGTTTGCACTGTGCGCCTCCTGCTTGTGTGTCCCTGGACTCCCATTTGCTGTGGGAAACCCCTTTACTCCCGGAGGAGTGATTGCCACAGTGAAAGTGGCAAAAACTGGACCAAGGAAACGCTCCCCTTCTGTGACGCCATGGATGCTCAAGGGCCACAAGTCAGAAAAAACTGCTTTTAACATTTTTTGTATATTTTGTAATTTTTCTTTGAGATTTTCTGTTTAAAGTCATGTATTTATATCAATGTTGCCATGATGAACCTTTATTAAAACACTTGTTTGGCTTTGGGATTTTGGTGTGCAAGTTTAAGTTCATATGAAATACAGGCAACAAACGGGGAAACGCTTGGAAAATTAGATTAACTATTGATTTAGTTTCTTAAGTAGTCAAGTTACCATCCGTAAGATAGAATATATCACAGCTCAGGGTCATTTATGGAGATTTAAGAACTTCATAGGTGATGCAGTGTAATGCAGCACTGTGTAGAACATTAAGCTGTATTCAATGGCTTATATGGCTATATCTAGTGTAAGGTTCATAGCAATAACACGGATGCTGTTACCATGTGAAATTCACTTTACATTTGCCTCACATCATCTCCACAATTAAACCCATATGTTAAAAAAAGAGAGAGAATTTAGATTTATTGATAGAGAATTTACCAAATTAAATCATAGGTACATTTTATTTTATTTTCTGTTGCTTTTTACGAAGTGAGAACATTCTTGGCCTCTTGTGTGTGGGTAAGAATTATAATACAAATATTTTGGTCAAACTGTAAGACATTAAATAATAGGAATGTAGAGCTATAACAATGAATGGGACATGTACAATAATAAATGTGATTCACTTGGAAAATAGTGTTTACTGCCATGGTATATATTCTGAATATAACTGGAAAGGTGTTATATCTAAGATAGAATTTAGGATTTAGGTATAATTATGCAATAAAATATAAAGAAACTAGTATTATATTTATCTACCTTTGGGCTTCTGTCCCATGTTGGGTCGATAGTATATGTTGTTCACCTGTCGTCCAGATGGGGGCAGCAAATCAACAGTTTGTTTTTATTTAGCCAGAAGTCTTAGCGAAATTCTTAACGCGTTATTCGTTAAATATGTGCAGAATTTTCTAGTTAACAAAGTATTTGTGACGGATTTTCTAATTAGTTTATGTTTATTTCCCGCACGAACTCCCACTCACAGTCAGTCACGCCTCCATAGCGGCTCTGGCTTCCAGTTTCCGCCCTGTCCAAAGAAAATACCCCCCTCCCTCTCCTCTTCCTCCTCCACCTCCTCTTCCTCACTGCCATCGACGAAACATCAAAGTTAGCGCCGTATGACTTTACAGCCGTCCGGCATATCTATCCGCCGCCGCCGTGAGAGCAAAGCCTGGCATGTGAGGGTTTGATCCCGGGATGAAGAGCATCGCTTCATAGCTCTTTACGGTACGAAGGCGACTCTGCCCCTTTTTCTCTGTCTTATTCCGGCGGCATGGACATCAAAACAACCACCGACACATTTATTCACCGCTAAACTCTTACAAAAGTGTTTTCATGCTGTGAAAGTGTGAGTTTATTGAGTTACAGTTGAGCTTTCGTGCGTTTTTTCTTTGCTAAAAGTCCGCAAAAGTACAATCTGAGGTTCAGTGCGGTGACGTCACTGCGACGCAAATCTCTAATAACAAGAAGTTTAGCTGTTTGTAGCTTTTGTATAGTAATGCTTTGTAACACGTCATATCATATATTTGCGTGTTTAGCTTTAAGAGCGTTAGACTCTTCTTACATACTTCGAATTTTGACTGTTACTATATCTATGCGACTGGGCTTTACAGAAATAAGTGATTATAAAAAAGTTCATGCAAAAAAAGGTACAAAAATGTTTTACAGCGCTAAGCACATTGAGATGTAAATGTTGTTTACTTCCATACTTTGTATTGAAATATCTGCATTGACATAAGACTTGGTTGAGGGGAATATTTAGACCTCAGGAGCTCATTTCATGTCACTCAATCATAATCCAGAACCATGTTACCATGTTTCACAGGTACGACACTTCAGCTTCTGTCTTCATCTGCTTGTAGACTTGGTAAGACCTAGTGTGTGTGCTTGTGTGTGTGTGTTTCGGCTGAGATAGCAGGTTTTGTAGATCTGATGACTGAATCACAAAGTGTCAGTACCACAGTGAGACACTTTCAATACTTAAGTACAGTTATTATCCCAAACATACACACCTCTGATACTTAGTCAGAAGCTGAGGTTGTTACTTTGACTAGGTAAGTACAGCTTCAAAGTACTTTAACTGCAGATATTTGGTTATTATGTCTGTGATGTAGATGAAAAGTTCCTGACCTGGAGGTTTATGCTCACACAGGACTGACACCTCTCACTCCTCTACATTTGGGTCGTCGTCACTCAGTTGGATGTATAAGTACTTCAGTACGTGATTGTAAGATATTACTTTATCTTCTTCAGAGTCTGAATCATGGCGCGTGGCTGCATCTGCTGCGTGAAATACATGCTCTTCCTCTTCAACCTGCTCTTCTGGGTAAGTCAGCAGAAATCGTTTGTTTACAATGTCGAAGATCAGCAGCGAGATCAGCGAACAAAATTGATGTTTCCTGTTTGCGTTTCAGCTGGGTGGGTGTGGCCTGCTGGGTGTGGGCGTGTGGCTGTCGGTGTCGCAGGGCCGCTTCGCCACCCTGTCGCCCTCGTTCCCGTCGCTCTCCGCCGCCAATCTCATCATCACCCTGGGCACCGTCGTTATGGTGACGGGTTTCCTGGGCTGCCTGGGTGCCATCAAGGAGAACAAGTGCCTGCTTCTGAGTGTGTGTATATTTCACTCCCCAACTACCCATCATGCATCATTCTGTGACATTGTCACATGTATGAATTCTTCTTCTCTTGTAACTTTTATCCAGTTTTTCATCGTTCTGTTGATCATCCTCTTGGCTGAACTCATCCTCCTCATCCTCTTCTTCGTCTACACAGACAAGGTGAAAGCAGCTTTTATTATGATTATAGTTACATATATAAAGGCCCTGTGTCATAAATATGTTGGCCTCCATATCCCATCATGCCTTTCTGCCTGCTCAGGTGAGCGAGAACGCCCGGCGGGACCTGAAAGAAGGACTCGTGCTGTACAACACGGACGACAACGCCGGGCTGAGGGACGCATGGAACACCATACAGGCCGAGGTACATCACACACACACACACACACACACACACAGGTGTAGATTATATCAGAGGAGTAATTTGAAAGCGGAGAGGTTTTAAATTTGGAGACATCTCATAAACATCATGTAAAGTGTCTGTATTGGGTTTGACTATTGTGCATGAAAGAGTTTCGCGGTTTAGCACATGATGATCAGGAAACGACTTCAACTTATAGAGAACGAAGAAAAAAAGGAGAGAAAACATAAAGAAGACTCCTTCAGAATGTGTAAACAACGTTAAAGGAAGGGGTTTGTGTTGTATGTATGCAATATACAATCCAAATATAATGTTATATATATATATATATATATTCATGTATTTAAATGTTTGAAATAATGACATTGCATTTATTCTTTGTCATCGTTTACTTCTTAATTTAATAGTTTATTTAAGTAATAAATCCTGTTTATGAAATGTGCAAAGTGTAGGAGAGAAGAGTATTAAGAGTCGTCTGATATTGAAAGTTAAGGTTCAGTTAAAAGGATAAAAGTTCTTCATGATTTTGTGTGTGTGTGTGTGTGTGTGTGTGTGTGTGTGTGTGTGTGTGTGTGTCTCAGTGGCGGTGCTGCGGCGTGATGAGCTACACTGATTGGCACGTGGCCCTGCAGGAGAAGGTCGTCCCTGACCACTGCTGCCAGGAGATCTACCATGGCTGCGGGCACAACGCCTCCAACGTCTTCTGGACACGGGTCAGTGTGTGTGTGTGTGTGTGTGTGTGTGTGTGTGTGTGTGTTTGACTCCAAGTGACCAAATTAAACATTACATCCACAATGAGGAGTGGAGAGTCATGTTGTTGTTTTCCGGGCAGGGCTGCTATGAGAAGGTGGAGGAGTGGCTGGACGACAACAAACACCTTCTGGGCACCATCGCCATGTGTGTGTTGGTCATTCAGGTAAGCAATCGTTTACACCTGAAGTGCATAACTCTGACCATTTAGACCTGGAGGACGTCCAGCTGTCCATGTGTCGTGACGTGTGTGTGCGTGTGCGTGTGTGGTTGCAGCTCCTTGGCATGGCCTTCTCCATGACGCTCTACCAGCAGATCCACCGGGCAGGAAAGAAGTACGAAGCCTGAGGAGGTCTTCTTATCTTCAGGCGCTCGCCCACTTTCATCTCTCACACTGAAAACAAGTCCTGAGTAGAGACTAAAAGCTATGACTTGAATCAGCGGCTTGGTTCCATCTGGGCCTTCATCTTGTGTTTATAGTTAAAATAGATCTATACTGTGTGTGCGTGTGTGTGAGTGCATGTATCTCACACCCCTCATCTATGCACATGATGTATTGTTGTTGAGTAGCATTTCACTTCCTGTTAGTTCTGGTAAGTTGTATTATGTCACTATAAGCAGCTTCCCTTCAGATGACTGAGGTTGATCCCAGAGCGGGAAGAAGATGACTGACGATCGAAGCCTGTGGAGCAATAATGTATGTAAGCACTGTGTACGAATATGTGTTCAATAAAAACATTAATCTTCTATTTACATGATAACGCTTATTGATAACGCTTTGTTTCGACCAATCGCTGATCAATAACAGTCTATTCTTTTACCCCTGTGTTGTTATCTGCTGTCACCCCATCTGATAGAAGCTCGCTGAGCTTCGGGGTCGCGCAAAAGTTCATCTGGTATCAGAGAGAGTCAGTCAATAAACCCTTTGATCCTCTGACGCTGCAGCTGCTTTTCAGCCGGTCACCAAGGCGACTGGCTAAGTCAACATAACAGAACCTTTTGAAATGAAAACACACAGACCGAAGTGAAACCAGTGCGTCCCTGGCAGAGGTATTTATAAGGCCACATGTGATGTTTGTTTCTGTTGGATTTATTTATTCCAAGAAGAAGCTTATAGCACACAGCACACATGTAAACACATCTGAGCTGCAGGCTAATACTCAAACATGTAGACAGATGAGAGTTATTAGTAAGTCTGTTATAAATCAATGGTTCTGTCGTTGGCGTGGACCACGTTGCCCGCAATGACGACATAACGGATGATGTCCTGATGTCCCCCCAACTGGTAGATCAGATGCTCCCATCTGCAAGGAAACAGTGCAGTTCATTACACGGCCACATGAGGGCGCCCTTTACATTTCCTACAGCAGCGACACCAGCGCATGTAAAAGGTGTTTGCTTTAGTAAATGTTCCTCTGTAAGTAAATACTGAATTGTATTGTACAGTTTTGTGATACTTTTCTTGAGTATTTTGGCTTTTGAAGACTTCATACTCCAATATAATTATTTGACGTATTTAGAAGCTACAAGTTATTTCATTGATAACCATAAAGTGATGCACTGACAATTATACAAACTTTAATGATATTCAGGTTGTTTACGCTCAAAATTGTTTAGGATTTCCTTTTCTTTCGTTATAATACATTTTCTGTTAATATTATTTACTTTTTCCTTCGTAGAATTTGAAGAAACGTCTTTTCCTTGTGATAGAGTCCCAGTAGTAGAGTACAAGTATCTCGTGTTTGAGATCTTGCTGTAACACTGAGTACTGTGATTGTTGTTTACTCGACTTGGCGACTTAGTTGCCGTCATTAATCAGTGCTGAGATTTCCTGAGATTTCTCCAGATGATGGAGGTGAATGAATAACTCTCTCCCCGCCCTCTGTCACTCGAGGGCCCTTGAGCAAAGCAGCAGCCGCTGCAGTGCATTAACAGCACAGCAGCACCTAGACATGTTCCAAACGTCGCTCAGCCAACATCTCCTGCTGTCTCTGTAAACTAAAGTGTGTGCTCTCTTCGTTTGATACGCTAAAGGCAAAGAACACACAGACTCCTAATCGTCTGTAAATCTCATTACGTGTTCAAAGCTGGAGCGTTTCCACGTGTTTTCTGTCCTTGAGGCACTCTTAAATTATGGAAGGAAGTTGAGCTTCTTCTCTTGCTTGGATACTTTTACTTTCCCCTGCTGTCATTGGCCGGAGGCGACGCAAGTGGATGTTTCATGTGGTTGCGTTGACGTCAGAGTATCGCTGGCTGGACCACCTTAAAAGTGGAAGCCAGAGGTCGCCTGACATGCTAATTAAAATGTTCTTCACATAAATAATCCACAGGAGGAGAACAAAGGGGGAAGAGGCTCCGTTTCCCCCGGTTTCGTAATCTCTGACTGGCTAATTTAATAGACTGATTACAATCTTCAATGTGTGCAGATAAAGATGATTACCAGTTATACACAGTGCTGTCATTATGTGTATTTATGTGTACTGCCTCTGTTTTCATATTGTAGCAGAGACTCTGGCAGCTATAACTCAGAATATACCAGGATGCTTGTGTTTGCCAATCTGAAGCCTGGTGGAGATGTAACTCACCGTGAACTGTCAGTACATTATAATCACTGAACATAAAACCATATGTGCCCACACACACACACATTTCCACATTCTGGCACTGCAGCATTGTTCAGGAAACATATCCACTTTTTTCCTCTGGCATTCGGTCTTTTTCACTCAAAATGTTTTAACAGATTTTGTTTTTCAGTAAATAGTGACAATAAGTATTGGAGTATAAATTTGATTTTGGATTTGTAGTGAAGTAAATTCATTCTGTTGGATAAATGTAAATAGAAGTGGAATGAAGTACTTGTTAATGTCATAATGTAAAGAGGTGAAGGACCAATCAAAACAAAGCATCCAGAGCAGCCGCAACGTTCTAAACAAACAGCTGTGAATCCACACACACGAGGAAATGTGACTTAATGGCTGAATGATGTCTAAGTGGACCAACACACCACAGGTTATTACTTTTTAAGCGTGTGTGTGTTGAAATGTGAGTATTGTACCGCGTGGCGTCGAGCAGCAGCAGGTCTCCGTGTTTGCCGACCTCCAGGGAGCCGTGCGTGTGGGAACGGCCCAGGGCGTAGGCGGCGTTGATGGTGGCAGCAGCCAAAGCTTCAGTCATGGACATCTTCATGTTCACACAGGCCAAGTGCATGACGATCGGCTGAGACGGAGGGAGAGAGGGGGAGAGAGCACAGTGATTAAACAAAGAACCCATTAAGTTCTTTTCACTTCACACACTCTCCACACACACTGGGCTGTGTTCTCACCATGGAGCAGCAGTAAGCGTTGGGGTTAAAGTCGCTCCCTAAAGCAACGATCACTCCAGCATCCAACATGTCTTTGGCCCGAGGCTGAGGCAACCTGGACACACACACATTACCAGACCTCACAGAGCCGGAAAGAGAGAGTGTGTGTGTGTATGTATGTGTGTGCATGTGTGTGTACCGTAGAATGTAGGCTGTGGTTGGCAGGAGGACAGCAGCCGTCTTGGCTTGGGCCATGGCGGCAATGCCTTCATCTGTCACCTCCTCCAGGTGACTGATGGCCAGAGCACCCAGCTCGGCTCCCAACTGACACACACACACACACACAAAGTTTACAAGTACATTGACCAAAGTAACATACTTAAATACACATTTATGTTATGAGTACTCTTTTTTTGTAGCATAACCGGTGTAATCATTGTAACATTGACTGTAATGTTTCTCTCTAGCTGTACTGACGGAGCACCTGAGCAGAGTTCATGGGGTGGAGCTCGTCTCCATGGAAGTTGATGTTGAGGCCCATGTCTTTGCCGGCCTGCAGGATGGCGCGTGTGGCCTCCAGGTCGAACACGCCGTGCTCACAGAACACATCGATGTTGTCGACCCGCAGCTTGCCAGAAGCCATCAGCTCCTTCAGCCGAGGAAGCTGAACCTGCAGGACGTCCTGGGTGGCTTCAGACATGGTCTTTCCTCTGAAGACCACACAGAAACATCACCAGTGCACGGTAAGAGTACTGCAGCCACACACATATCATAAATATCTGCTGTGGATTATATCAGTGTGAAAGAGTGTAACAAGAAGATGGAAAGTAAGGAAAGAAAGGAGGATGGAAAGAAATTTGATGGAGGGAAAAAACGATGAAGAGAGAAAAGACAGAGAGAGAGAAAATATGAAGAGAAAGCAACCAAAACTGTGTGTGTGTGTGTGTGTGTGTACCTGGGCACGGCGTGCGCCCCGCAGTATGTGGAGGAAACGTTGATGGCCATGGAGCTCCGCGCCTCCTCGATCACCTGCAGCATCTTGAGCTCTGTGCAGAGCTCCAGGCCGTAGCCGCTCTTGCACTCCACCAGCGTGCTGCCGGCCCGCTGCATGCGGCCCAGGCGCCCCCGCAGCGACGCCAGCAGCTCCGGGGCCGTAGCCGCTCGGGTGTGATCCACCGTGAAGTGGATCCCTCCCCCGGCCCGGTGCACCTCCATGTACGACGCTCCGGCCAGCTGGAGGTGAGACAGAGGGGGTGAGACAGAGGAGGAGGTGAGACACAGCTCTCATAAAATACAGATTTCTTACTTTCTCATTTGTCTTTCCTGGAGTCTTTTTCTCCATTCCTTTCTTTCTCTCTAGTTTCATTCTATTCTTTCCCTCTCTTATTTATTTTCTTCCCTGTCTTGTACCTTAAACTGAAGATACTTTAACTTCACATGCAAACACCTGTAATGGAGGATTGGACCAAGTTACCTTCATGGCAAACTCATGCACCCTGTCTCCAGCCCAGACTGGATGTGTGTGGGCGTCCACCAAACCTGAAACGATGAATGTCCCATAAGCACACCAGCACGCTCCTCTGCTGATCTGAAAGAAGGGAGTGCGGCTGAGACTCACCGGGGACGACGCACATTCCCTCTGCGTCCACCACTCTGTCGAAGGAAGCTTCAGCATACTGAGACCTGATGGCGTCTGCAGGCCCAACGGCTTTGATCAGCCCGTCCCTGCACACAGAAACCACCTCCTCTAAGTCTGACATCTAATTGTACGAGTATAAGACTTTCTGACCACCAGATCCAAGTCCCCTGATCCAGATCCTGACCGTTTCCCTGAACTCACCGGCCGATCACCATGCTGCCGTTCTCCACCACCCGCAGGTCCTGCATCCCATCCTTGGTCAGGAACTTCTCCCCGCTGTTACAGATCTGAACCACCTGTTTGGCATTTCTCACCAGCAGTCTGTAGCTGTCGGACATGTTGCAGGCTGAACCCAGAGTCTCTAACTAACTCAGACTAACTGAGGGTAAAGAAATGGAGTTTGGGAGTTTGGAAACGAGCAAATATTTGACCAGTAGAGTTCAAAGTTTACAGGGGGGAGGGTGGTCCTGTCACACGGCCGCCTGTGTGACCTCATTGTTCATCCGGATGAATGACACATGCAAACCACCACAATAGCGTTTAAGAAAGAGTACAATAGTCATTTTTATTGTGTCTATCACAACATCATAACATAATATTGGTCTCACATACAGTAAAAAAGGAGGAATTTCAAAGTGTTCCAAAAACAACCTAAAGAGAAGCGTTCATTTCTTTCACATGGTGAACACACAAACACACATTCATCCCACTGCAAAGGCTCAGGAGTCTTCCTCAGCAGCGTCACTCCCTCATCTCGCCGTCCTCTTCCTCCTCCTCCACGCCTCGGATGTACAGCACGTTGTTACACCTGAGGATGCGCAACACACGTTAGTGCTCCAGCAGCAAACACTAACAGACACCTGGAGAGACTGGTGGAAGAGGAAGTGAAGTCAAAACTCATTTTACCTGATGAGAACTTCCCCGAGGTGACCTGCCAACGCTCCGTCCACATATTCTTCTGTGTTCGCCAGCTGCCAGGGACACAAAAGGTCAACAGGACATGATAAGCGTGTGTTTGATCACATCAGTCAGAGTGGAGGACAAGCAGCGTGTGTGAGACATGAGTGGCGACGTCACAGGTCGTCATGGCGGCGCTCACCTGCATGTTCATGTACCCATCCACAGACACCAGGTAGCCCTTGTACTCCATCCCCCACTTCAGCTTCACCATCACTGGCTTGCCGGTTAGCCCGTTCAGGAAAGGCTTGGGGTTCAGAGGTAAACTCTACGGAGAGAGGAGAAGAAGAAGAATGTTTGACTTCAGGCTGCACAACACTGCCAACACGCCTGGAAAGAAACACTGGGAGTTCGAGTTGTTAGTTGCATCATTCGGAGGATATTCGACGTTAACTTACCTGCTCTGGATGGACCATTATGATTAATCATCACAACAACAATATGGCTTTTTATTTGATTAACTTCGCTAACAGAGCTTTGTTTGGCCTAAGACTCATGCTAAATGATGTTTTCGACAGTGCTAACTAAATAAATGCATACATATATAAATAAAATGCATCCTGGCTGTTATACTTTGCAGTAAAAGCACATTTTTGCAGTTTAAGCGCAGCATTCGCTGCTGTTTATGTGCGTTTGTTTCATTCATGAGGTTGGAAGTATGAATGAGAAGCTAACAGAGTTCATGCTAACGGGCTCTCGTTTCGCGGTAATAACAACAATCCCATGATATTATATATAATCAATAATAAACGCGTCCGTGGTCCACTCACCATATCTCCTGATGTTTTTGTTCTGGTATAGAGTCGCAGATGTGTTGTTTGGTGTGTTTTCGTCACAATAACGTTGTCGTCTCTGTGAAACCAGCACGCTTTACCGCCGAACCGGAAAGGCAACACGGTGTTCCCCCCGGAGAATTCGTGGAGTCTTGTGCAGTGCCGCCTAGTGGCCGGGGGTCAGAATGCAGCGGTTCATCTGGAATTATGATACAGTACTAAATGATTACTTCAGTATTTCTGTTTAATATTCATGTATCTACATAATGGCTTTCAGAATAGAGTTAATGGGAGTTTATTTAACCCTTTACATACCCTTTATTTCGTATAATTATGCCAGACGATTTCGCCAACTTCTTCGACAAGAAGGTCAACGACATCCGATCCTCCTTCCATCATCCGCCAGCAGTCCTGTCTCTACCACCCTCTCCATCATCTCCCTCCCCACCTCCCTCTCTGTCCCAATTCTCTCCCCTCTCTGCCCAGGAGGTCATTCAGTTCATCACATCTAGCCGCCCCACCACCTGCTCTCTTGACCCTGTCCCCTCTTCTCTCCTTCAGTCTGCTGCACCGGATCTTCTTCCCTACCTGACCCACGTCATCAACACGTCTCTGGCTTCTGGCTTTTCCCCTCTGCTTTCAAGACTGCTAGAGTCACTCCGCTTCTAAAGAAACCAACTCTTGACCCTTCAGACATCAAGAACTACAGACCGGTATCCCTTCTACCCTTCCTATCTAAAACTCTTGAACGTGCTGTCTTCAATCAACTGTCCCTGTACCTCCACCAGAACAACCTTTTGGACCCCCACCAGTCCGGCTTCAAGGTGGACCACTCGACCGAGACGGCCCTCCTGGCAGTGACCGAGTCAAGACTGAGATGGGGTTTCTCCCGGGGAAGGGCTGCCCGCACCCAGACCTGGCCGTCACCATAGATGACTCCGTGGTGACGTCTACTCGGACCGCGAGGAATCTGGGTGTGACCCTGGACGACCAACTGTCGTTCTCGGCAAACATCGCTTCGGTGACGCGTTCCTGCAGATTCCTCCTCTACAACATCCGGAGGATTCGTCCCTTCCTCACCGACAAGGCAGCGCAGGTGCTGATCCAGGCTCTTGTCATCTCCCGCCTGGACTACTGCAACTCCCTCCTTGCTGGCGCCCCGGCTTCCGCCATCAGACCTCTGGAGCTCGTCCAGAAAGCTGCTGCTCGTCTGGTGTTCAACCTTCCCAAGTTCTCCCACACAACTTGCCTTCTCCGTTCTCTACACTGGCTCCCCGTAGCTGCTCGCATCCAGTTTAAGACTCTGGTGCTAGCCTACAGGGCAGTGAAAGGAACAGCTCCTTCATACCTCCAGGCTATGGTCAAGCCCTACACCCCCGGCCGACCACTTCGCTCTGCTGCCTCCAGGCGACTGGCTGCCCCGGCGCTCAGTGGCCCCTGTGCCCGATCGATGCGGTCGCGGCTTTTCTCTGTTCTGGCACCTCAGTGGTGGAATGATCTCCCGACTGATGTCAGGACAGCGGAGTCGCTGCCCATCTTTCACCGCAGGCTGAAGACCCATCTCTTCAAGAAACACTACCCGGATCCTCCCTCTTAGGACATCACCTACTCTGTCCTAGCTCTTCTGATGCTCTTGTTTTCTAATCTTTCATTTCTAATTTGTCCTTCATTCATCATAGTACCTAACTTATTGCACTTCTACTCTGGCTCTAGTTATGCTCTTAGCTGTTGGTTTAGGAAGGAAATGCGCTTACGATTTCTTGTGATCTGAAGTTTTTTTTATCTACCTTTGTTAAACACACTTATTGTAAGTCGCTTTGGATAAAAGCGTCTGCTAAATGATCGTAATGTAATGTAATGTAATTTTCTTAGTCTTTCGTCATTGTTATTTATTATCTATTATTATATTAGGTATTGTTTATTATTTTCTATTAAACATATCCTTCAGGTTCTTACTCATGATTATTGAGTTTTCTCTGAAAAGTGGTAACTCAATAATGTTTCACAAATATCTGTTATTCTTTATCGATGTACAGGAATATTATTCAACACACAACACAGCAGTAGATTCCCGTCATGACCAGGAAGCAAATAAATAAATAATTTGTCCTTTGTTTATAGTAAATCTGTCAAAGTCGTCACTCCCGAGCTGATCTACGTGTAAGGCCTAACATCTTGGTCCAATGAAAATATTTGTGCTGGACACAAACCTTTGCCAAAGAGCCGCTCAGACGTAGAGAGGTTTTAATTGAGAACTCTGGCCTGGTTTGGGGGAGAGATGAGTGTCATATCTGGGTCGCGTCGGCTCTCTGTCTGGGCAGCTCTTTCTCTCCAGGCACAAACGGTCTGAAGATTTTGTTCATTTTTCTGTGCTGAAGCGTTGGACTGTTACTAAAGCATTTGGCAAGTTCAAACCTGATATTTTGAATAAAACTAACATCTAACTTCCTACAGTGAGGGTTGGGTCCTTTCAGAGAATTCCTCTGAAATTGCTCTGGAGCTTTCTTCGCATGTTTGAAATACTGATGTCCTTACATCATTTAGCCTCTTTTTCTTCTCCTCCTTTGAGCTGCCCTCTTTGTAATTAACCACTCAGTCAGTCAGTCACTGTGTCAGTAATGGAATGATGATAATCTGTGTGTGTGCTGAAGGGGGAGATACACCTTTTTGACAGGGTTGCATGCATGTGTAGCTCTACTTGCTTGTTAACTTTTCCAATTGTGTAACTCTCTGCAGCAGCCTATAGATTCTGGTATCATCATTTGGAGGATTATGGCTGCTGCTGAGGCCAATTCCCACTCCGATCATTCCAGTCTAATGCAAAGCGGGCTTTGATGTCTGCTGAGGAGAGCGGGACGCTGCCTGGTGTGTGTGGCTCACAGATGCATGTAAGCGCTGACCGGGCCTGAGGGAGGGTGAACAGCAGGAGGTGTGAAGCACGGGACTCCTCAAACCCCTGACTGTGTGCAAAAGTCCAGATGAAACTTATTCAGACACGTATGAGCGTATTAACTCTCACAGCCTGGGAGTCAAAAGAGAAATGTGGACTGAACAGGAGCAGAGATGTTGTGGTTAATTATAATTTGCCCCAGCAGCGTGAACAAGTGAGAGAGTTTCTGTGCTTATTGGATGCAGGTCGTGGTTTGATTTCTCAGCAGACAGAGACGCCAAAGTCCTGCTGTGGCCTCAGTGCAGCTGGATCCACTGGGCAGGAGAGCACAGCTGAAGAGGAAAGGAGAGTGTTCCAAAACCAATTTCCTTCCAGAAACGCCTGTGTATGTGTACCATGTGTGAGCACAGGGGGGCACACTGCACTGCTCCTCACGTGGTGACTCAAGCTGACGTTTGTTACGAGCCTTGTGAGTGTTTCTGCAACAAGCCCCTTGTATGTGGACTTCAAGCAGCTCATCCAGGAACTGTTCATCCTTGGGAATTGTTTTTCCCAGTTAAGGACCGGTAAAAGGCCAGAAAGGAAAGGAAGGAAACATGTAAATATTTGAGGATGGAAGGACAGAAGGAAGTCAATATAGGACAGAGAGGAAACAAGAGACAAAAGAAAGATGCTTTATGTAACATGTTTACCTGGCAACAGCACCACCTATCTGAATGTTTCTGTCTGTTATATTTCTCTGTGAAAAGGGGAGCAGGAGCAAAAATAAGAGCAGGAACAAAGGACACACTAAGTAAAGCTCAAGCATCACGGAAGACCTGCAGGACCCCTCAGACCATCTCTGCACCTGGACCTGCTGCTTCCCTCTGAGGGGTCTCCTGCAGGTCCCCGGGCCTCACATTGCGACCCCAGCTGGAGTGTTCCTTTAAGTCCGGGAGCGACGCGGAGGAGAGGCGGAGCTGCGCGCCGCCGCGGTCACTGCGCGCTCGTTAGAAATAGACGCGCGGGGGCCGCAACAGAAGCAGCAGTAACAGTAGCACAGCAGCAGCAGCAGCAGCAGCAGCATCAGGCAGCAGGAGGGGAAATGAGACGCGCCGCGGGTCTCCACGCACTGCGCCGCCGCGTCACGCCACGGCCGCTCCTCACGCAGCCCCGCGGGGTCATGGTCCTCGTTCTGCTCGGCTCGACCTCTCACCTGGGATCCTCGCAGCTGAGCGACAGAGAGAGTCCGCACGGGATCTGAACCTGCGCACTTGCTTTCTTGTTTTTGTTTCGCTCACTGTGAATGAGATCTTCGCCTTCTCACTGCTCCGGAGGGTCTCCACGCTCCCCGCTCGTCTGGCCGCCCCCCGGGCTCCTGGTTGGGCTTCTTTCAGGAGGAGACATGCTGCTCCTTGCTGTGATCACTCTGGCCTTGTTGTCAGATGCAGGTCAGTGTTGCTTTCATCGTCTCTGTTGCAGCTCAGTGCAGGGCTCACTTCACGTTTAGAGCTTAAACACTTACACACATTCTCATATTTTACATTCCTGACATGTGAGCTCACATATATTATATAGTTAGACGTTTATCCTGTAATAAAACTTTAATTATTAGGCTCCAGTCTCCATCTATAAACCCACAGGAAGAGCAGAACAATAGATGATGTGAGATGTGATTTATATCAGCGAGAGTTTCCATCAATTCTGCTTACATTAACAGGTGGTGAATATAATGTGCTGGAAAGCAGATTTAGTGAACTTCTTGGTCTTCTTTGCTCTCCTGCATTGATCTGATGATCCAAGATTTTCTACTATATCAGGCAAAAAACACCTACATGTAGTTGAGATGAAACACAGGCACCATTCTCCACTGGGATTATGTTCACTTTTTATAGTAAATAGAATTTGGACAGGTGGACCTTTTTATTGTAAATGTGTATTTTGGTGTTCCTGCTACTTGTATTGAGTCCAGGATCGGAGTGTTTCCCCCAGCACAGCTCATTTACTCCCTGTTAGTGAACACAATGGGCGAATCAAACGGACTGGCTGTAGTTGTAATAGGTTCCACCTACAGACGGTTATGTAACGCTGTGAAGTCCAGTCTGACACAAACCATCCTTCCACATGAAGCTCTGCTGTGGAAATGCTCATCAAATCAGGCTTTATGTTTTAATAAGTGTCTGTTTGGGAGGTCTTGGACATGAAAGAGAAAGGGGGACTCAGGTTTCTGGGTCTTTGGAGGAGGCCCGTCTGGCCGTGGGGGGCTGTAAAGCGTCTGGAAGCTGTTCATCCTTACCCAGCTGCCAAACTCTATCAGTTTCAGAGTCCAAGCTCAGGCTCAGGCTCAAACTCAGGCTCAGGCTCAGGCTCAGGCCCAGGCCACGACAGGCAGGTGCCTCCATTAGCCCTTTTGCATAACATTTCCGATCGAGGTAGATCACTTGACTCGTGTACACTCACCAAGTCCTTGCTTGCCCTGCTCACACTGCTCCTCTCTCGCTCTGATACACTCAGGGGTGTCTGCTCACTGAGCTGGGACCAAGCGGGCAAAATACCACAATACACTAACATGACATGCCAAGAAAGACGTGGAGCCGTAAACACAGAGCAACAAGACATTTAGACTGGGTCAGTGCAGTATTATCAATGTAGAAATGGATCCCTTGGGTCAAGACTCAAGCAAGGGGTCACAAGGCATACCTGAGGGACAGGAAAGAGGAGGATTTAAGGGGTTGCAAGCAACAAAGGCTGCCACTGGCTCAGTGATCTGCCCTTTGAAGTGATACTGATGTCCTGTAGTAACCGGGCGCCTATTTGTGAATCCAGCCGATGTGTTTAGCTTTTATGGTTGGGTGTTGCGTAGTATCACTTTAAGTTTTTACTTCCTACATTCCCATACAATTTGACTTGACTTTAACAGGCATTCTGGCTTCTCTCAGCATAAAGCAACTTTACAATCCATAAATGCCCGACATAAATTCACAGTAGCTTCAGTTACTGTTACAGGGAAAACATTCAAACAGGATGTAAAAACAAGCATCTGATTGTTTTAATGTTTTCTTTGTGTCACACAATCAAACCTCAAAACCTCACATCCACCTTCATACATTACAGCTCTGCTACTCGTGCATTGATGTCGGCTTGTTTTTTCATGTCTGCATGCTCATATAGTAGAAGAAAAGAGTGGGACAGGAAGGGCGGGAGGAAAATCAATGGTTAACCTCGTTAAAGGACAATGATGACAATGGGCAACTGATTGAAGTGCAGCTTATTGTGTTTTTATCCCCTCGTATAATGTATATTTCACACCTGTTCCACATTTGGACTAAAGCTCAGGTGACACACCCACACTAAACACACTTGTTTTTGTTGAACTCGCTCTCTCCTTTTCTCTCTTTCTCTCCCTCCCTCTCTGTCTCTCTCCCTCCCTCCCTCTCCCTCCCTCTCTCCCTTCCTGTCTCAGGCCTGTCTCTGGAGGTGTTGCGTGCAGGCGTGGCCCCTCGCTGTGAGAGCCGCGCCTGTAACCCTCGCATGGGTAACCTGGTCCTGGGCCGCCGCATCCTCACACAGACCGTCTGCGGCAACAACGGCACCGAGCTTTACTGTTCATACTCTGAGCCCCACGCCAACCTTGCCTGCAGCGCTGCCAAGTGTGCCAAGTGCAACGCCGGCCTCCCCCACCTGGCCCACCTGGCCGCCGCCATGGCCGACTCATCCTTCCGCCACCCCAACACCTGGTGGCAGTCTGCTGAGGGCGTAGAGGCCGAGACGGTGCAGCTGGACCTGGAGGCCGAGTTCTACTTCACGCACCTCATCATGGTGTTCCAGTCTCCACGCCCAGCCGCCATGACCCTGGAGCGCTCGCAGGATTTCGGGTGCTCGTGGAAGATGCTGCAGATCTATGCCAGCAACTGCAGTGCCACCTTCAACATGGAAGAGGGAAATGCAGCAGTGGACCAGGATGGAGCTTCATGCACCTCTAAATATTCTGGGGCTCATCCTTGTACCCGTGGAGAGGTATGGAGGGAATGTTTAGTCATAAACCAACATTTGGCACAAAGCAGGTTTTGGGTGGCAAGTCCGAGGGAAATGTTTGGCCTTGGTGGAGGTTTGTGAGCTCTGAGTGCATTCTTGTTTCTGAATGCAAATGTTATGAGATGACCAGGTTGACATCAGGTGGAGAGCAGGTCTCTGTATGTGCACGTCGCCATGTAAAACCAGGCCAATATGGAAGCAAACACAGCTGCAGACAACCGCTGGAGGGGCTGAAAGGGAAAGTTTTTCATTCAGCAGCGATGTAGTGATAATTTTACGTATGACAACATCGCAAAGCTGCAGGACACTGCTGCTTTAATACACATACGAGTTCAAACGCTACTCGCACAAAAAGTGTGTGTGTGTGTGTGTGTGTGTGTGTGTGTGTGTGTGTGTGTGTGTGTGTGTGTGTGTGTGTGTGTGTGTGTGTGTGTGTGTGTGTGTGTGTGTGTGTGTGTGTGTGTGTGTGTGTGTGTGTGTGTGTGTGTGTGTGTGTGTGTGTGTGTGTGTGTGTGTGTGTGTGTGTGTGTGTGTGTGTGTGTGTGTGTGTGTGTGTGTGTGTGTGTGTGTGTGAGAGATACTTTGACTGTAGCACGAGAAGCCTTCCTGAAGTCTATTGATGTTTAATTGAAGCGGTGTGTGTCAGGAGCTGTGCTGCAGATGTGTGTGTAGCGCTCCTCTGGTCTCTCAGCAGTGTTATGATAGTGTATGTAATGTGTGTTTATGTGCTCTTTGATGAGCTCTCCTCGCTATGATTCCTCCAAGTAATCCTGACAGAGTTTATGGTTATTCTACGCCTGCGTCGTAAATCTCATTCGATACGTCTTTTGTGTGTGTATGTGTGTTTTATCTCCACTGGGATCTTGGTGTGCAGGGAAAACCCCATGTGCTGTGTGAACCTGCATGTTTGCATGTGTGTTTATGTGCTTTGGATTTAAGACAGAGAAATTTGGGGAATTTATTACACGATCTCCTCGCGGAATTTTCTGCATGCAGGTGCGAAAATAGCGACTCGTGTTCATTTTCTCCTCTGTCCGTCTGTGCTTTGCATGTTGACTTTTGCACAACAACCACCTGTGCTTGGAGCATAACCTCTCAACCCATGACCCTGAGGTCAACAGGGGTCAAACGGCGCTTTTGACAGGTACAGCTGCTGCTGCTGCTTATTCCACGTTCTCCCTCTGTGTGCTTAACTCCCGAGTGTTCATCACCTCCGTCGCTGACAGTTAATCTGTCTGTGGCCTGTGCAGCTCGATGACAGCGCCACATGTTCAACACTACCAGCAGCACACACGCGTTTCACATTGCCATTCCTATAGGTAATTAGGAGCTGACACGGCGTTAACTTAGTATGATAAGAGTCTATCATGTTGGCATGCAGAGCTTTAACGTTTGCTTCTTGCGACGTTTGACTTTTTAGGGTATTAACCCTGAAAAGTACATAAATAACTCCACACACTGAAAATTAATCAATCGCAGATGGCAGGAGTGTATTTACAACATAGGGTAAATTAAATAATGTCTGGCCTTGGGGCTTGTATGTCCATGTGCGTGTGTGTGTTGGGTTAAGGGAATGTGTTTCGTGTACATTTTCCATGTGTATCAAAGCATGTTGGATTGCATGTGAGTGTCAGAGCTCCTGCAATCAGATAAGTGGGGGGTCGTGATGGATGGCGGTGAGGGGCGGGGCAGGGCGGGTGGGAGGGGGCGTACCTGGGGGCGATTACAGGTAGCAGGTATTCTCAGCTTTCTGCCTCTCTGCTTTCCCCAGCAAACATGAAAGCATGTCAACTCTTGTGCTTGAAAGCTTAGCATGTTCACCTGTAGAGTGCGAGTGCGTGTGCGTGCGTTTGTGTGTGTGTGTGTGTGCAGGGCTCCTTGTCTTATTTATGAGGTCAGCTGGACTGAAAGAATGTGACTGTTTGTTGTAGAGAATCTGGCCTCCTTAAGGAAGAGAGTGAGGCAGACCTACATACATACTCACACACACACACACACACACACACACACACACACACACACACACACACACACACACACACACACACACACACACACACACACACACACACACACACACACACACACTGATATTCTTCCCCTTTTGCACAGTTCCTCAAGTATGCACACACGTCCGTGCCCTTTCAGATCAACACATACAGTCAGCTCTCCGTCTGTCTGCGGGGAAGGAAGTGCCTCTGCTCTGATGGATGTTGGTACTTTTGGCGAGACCCCCCCCCCACACTTCTTCTTTCTCTTCCCATCAATGCCCATTGTGCCTGCTTACCAGATTACAGTGCAGAGTGCTTTGATGGAATTAGAGCTGTTAAAACCAGACTTATGTTATTTCTCCGGCTGAAATGGGACGAAACATCCCCAGTGGACGAACCCGCAGCCTCAGTCACACGTTGTACACACTGTATTACACTATTGGCATGTAAAGTGTAACTTATTTTTGAGTGCAGTTTTTGTTTTAAAGCCAACTTATCTGGGCTCTATGGCGTCGCTCTCAGCAATGATTTTTATCCTTGTTATGGAACATTTAAATTCAATACAGCTTTATTTATCCCTTGAGGACGATTGTTTGACAACTCAAGGCCTAACACACCATGGGATACAGAAAAACAATCCTTAGGAAAATACAGTTGAGCACAATATGGGCAATGAGCTCAAAATTCAATCTAGAAAACACTCTACTACATTAAATCTACTGTAGATTTTACCAACTGACATAAAACTGACGGCAGGGATAATAGTTTGTTGAAATGTGTGTTTATTGTGTGAATGAATGAAACTGTGACTATCCCAGATTTACTATAGTGGGTCTCCTGTGCACAGTGTAAAAGTAGTATATCCCTTGGCATTCCGGGGGTCACATGTACCCACAGTGTAACGTAAAGAGGATCAGCATATTGGTGAATGTGAATATTACATCTCCAAGTCTGACTACAAGGCATCACTGAGCACTGAAAGCATCAGAAAGGCCTCTTGTGGATTTTTGCTTATGTAAAGGAATGCACAACATTGATGTGTGTGCATGTGTGTGTGAGTTTGTGTGCATTAGTGTATGCTTGTGTGCATACCAGTGTGGGTGTGTGTGTGTACTGGTGTTGCTGTGGTGTCGCCGGGTTGTCCCAGGGCTTTTGTCCAGGCCTGAGTTATGTGAAGCTGCATCTCCATCCCGGTCTTTGTCTGGCCCTGCTCTCCGTGCTCTCCCGTGGACCGGCGCCCCTCGTCCTATTTGTCGTGTTCTCTTAATTGCAGACTACAATGCTATGACCCCGTGACCTTTTCCAACAACAGGGAAATTAATAGTGCTCCTCCCATCACACTCTTAGCCAGTCATCTAGCCAATGGGAGAGCAGCATGGGGGCTTCACTCGCATTCCCCCCCAACTTCCATCAAAACACAAACTCACACACACACACACAAACACACTCATGCACCTAACTTGCCCAGTGATATCAATGACAACCAGTCAACAATCACAGAATTGGGTGAAGAGACACACTACAAAAACACACAGTCCTTTCACAGCAAAAGTTGGGGAAGACACTTTTTCACCCTGACAGCAACAGTGGTTTTGGTTGCTAGTGGCAGTGGTAGCCATGGTGATGGCAGCGGCAAGGGGAGTGATGTAAAAGGATCTTCGACTGGAGGGATATCCAGTGTTCAGCCAGGGTAAAGAAATGGGGGGGGGGGGGCGGGGGGAGGGTGGGCGCACTCATTCAAGGACACCCGGATTCACTCACGGTCACGTGAGGTTGTAATCAATTATGACGGCGTGCAAGGCTGTGGCAGAGCGGCTAGATAATGGCAAAACAAACCCCCACTAACATGACAGATGGAGTGACATGAGCCAGCGTTTGTTTCCATGAATACGTCAGTCTAATCACTCTCAATCATCAAGTAGGGCTGCAAAGAAGTCATCCCGGCCTAAATGAGACCCAATCATTCACCCCATGTGCCCAAAATGACACTCTGCTGTTTAGTGTGCAGTGATCTTGTCCACTGAAAGGAAGCTGAAAAATGAGCTCAGACATGGCTAGACTTACAAAATGAATGAAGGTGTAAAATGAAGGCTGCAATATGTTTCAGAGAGGTGGGTCTCCATGGTGTATTCCTCCCTGATGTATCATGAACTATAACAGGGAATCTCCTTGTCTGACTGCCAGGTGATCTACCGGGCCCTCCCCCAGTGGGAGTCCCTGGACCCGTTTGGTACAGAGGGCCAGCAGCAGCTGAGGGTGACCAACATCCGAATCCGCCTGCTGAAGCGCCAGTCGTGCCCCTGCCAGGCCAAAGACCGCAACTCCACGGAGGAAGCGCTTCCCGACAGGCACTTTGCCATCTATGACCTGATAGTGAAGGGAAGCTGCTTCTGTAACGGACACGCCGAGCAGTGCGTTCCTGCGCCGGGATACCGACCTGTGAGAGACAGGACCAATCACGTGGTAAGGAATTCTGATGTATACTGTCTGTAACTAAAGTCAGTGTGACATGCTGGTGTTACCACTACCATGCCCATCCCAGCTGTCCCATGGAAACGTTATTAGGTTTGTCCCCGTACACCCCATACTCTCACTCAGTTGAGGTTTCTGAGTGCATGTACACACAGTGAGTGGATTATGAAGCGTTTTAGGGTTCACCCTCTTTGAAGCATGAATGACGGCACCAAATTCTATGGCAAACAGTTCCACCTTTCCGCCAGTTCCTGCGGCCGTCTCTCTGACCGTTCAGGTAAACAGCTGCCGTTGTCTGACAGGAAGAAGCCCGGGAGATGATATCAGATATTGATTGAGCTAACGAATGCGATGATATGTGGGCGTCGATATAGGTGTGAACAGACCAGGCCAGTGAGTGTGTTTTTATTGGCAAATGGACCGTAAGCTTTTCAGGCTGTGACTCCTATCTCGTCATCTCTATAAACACGCCGGTCTGAAGCTTTTGAAGCCGAGCGAACAAAGAAAGTGAAAGTTTCCTTTCAGACCTTTAGGTAAAAACAGCACAACGCCAGAAGTTCAGGGGGCAATATTGTCTTTTTTACTGGAGATGAGTCCGTTTTATGATTCAAGCACATATTACTATATATTATGATCAAACTGTTTCATCATGTGTGATATTATCATTGGATAGTGTTGCGTCATATTTAATTTAGCCTATCAGTCATGTATTAAAATCCCAGAACCAGCTTCTTGATAAGCAACTGACCAAATCACAAAGTACTCAGTTTGTACTGAGAGAAGTCAGTGTAATTTATTACCGGCAACTATTTGGTATTTCACTTGACAAATGACCAAAAAGATTAAGGTGGATTTGCGAGGGCAGATACCGGGGCGGACACCAGTGTTTTCGGATTGAAGCTGCCAACACATGATTTATTGTTACGCAAATTCTTTAAATCTCGAATCCGTCTGTTTTCGTGCCAAGAACTTTCCAGGCCTGCCGAGTGTTTTCATCAGGATTTCCTTCCCATCAGGGGTAGATTTCCTCTGAAGCAGCATTTGGCTTATGAGCTTGTAATAAAAGGACGACCAACCAAAGCTCTTACCCGTGATGTCAGAGGTGGATGGCACTTGCTGGCATTCCGTTCAATATCAGCTGCAGATATGAGTCTAAAAGTGCCTCAGACTGGCTGTTTGAACAGTAAATCCCTCTTAAATGTCCTCATAACATTGCCTGAGGTCAGCGCGGCGTTGGTATGCTGTGTGCCATGCGGGAGCGTTCGGTAAACATGAGGCAAACACACCGAGGTTATGTAAGTTCTTTCCCCTCCTATCAGCAGAGCTTTGTTTTGTGTCTCCGCTTCAGCCCAGAGCCGCCGTTTCTGAAAAACCCAAACAACCAGAGCATCGCGAGGGAGATGAGGGCAGAGATTACCGACCACTCAGACAGGGAGGGGCGTGTGTGTGTGTGTGTGTGTGTGTGTGTGTGTGTGTGTGTGTGTGTGTGTGTGTGTGTGTGTGTGTGTGTGTGTGTGTGTGTGTGTGTGTGTGTGTGTGTGTGTGTGTGTGTGTGTGTGTGTGTGTGTGTGTGTGTGTGTGTGTGTGTGTGTGTGTGTGTGTGTGTGTGTGTGTGTGTGTGTGTGTGTGTGTGTGTGTGTGTGTGTGTGTGTGTGTGTGTGTCTCTCTCTCCATACAGTAAGCCGTTTTCAGCCTTTTTCTGAAATCGTGTGTGACTGTGGGTGACAAATGTCAGCAGCGCCTTATCAGTCTGAATGCATACGTGTGCATTGTTTGTCTTCCGTCTGTGTGAAGACTCATGTATGCTATGTTTGGGCTGCTGTTTGTGTGGAGCAGTAGATTATCTCTACAACAGTAATCAGTGGTGAAAGTGGCTTTGATACGTAGAGTCATGTGTGTGTGTGTGTGTGTGTGTGTGTGTGTGTGTGTGTGTGTGGATTACTGATTACATTGTCTGTTAGCCACAAACACACTCATAATGACATCCAGGACTAACTACTGATGCAATTAGTCTGGCCATGGTGTGTGTTTTTGTGTGTTTTATAGCTAAAGCTATAGTTTTGGCATCACTCTGCCTCTCTTGGTTGGCCATCCTCTCTGACTCATGAGCTCTTCTTTATCTCTTTCATATTATCTGTTTTTTCTCCTCATCGGTCCGGATTCATGTATTGTTTTCACATTGGTTGGTCAGTGTGATTCTTCATCATCATCGCTCACTGTGCTTTAAGTTTAGATGAGGAATCAGGGAAACACTGCCACCCTTTGATTTGACCCGAGCAGAGGGAAGTCGGAGACAAGGACCCATGAACTTTCCTGGCATTCCCTCACCTCTCCTGCAGCTCGCCTCTAATGATTAACAGGAGTCAAAACAATCGTCTAACCTCACCTTTTCCCAATCACTCCACTGCCTTCTGATTGGCGCAAAGGTCAAAGCCTGCTACTGTGAGCCTGAGTGGTGTCTGGTGTGGCAGCGGGGTTGCTTTGGTAACCACAGAAGAAGCTTTCTGCAGGATCTCATACCATATGTGATGGGTTTACATTGACACAGAAAGATTTGTGGATATCATGATTGTCGTGATGACATCATACATTTTGGCACTGGTCAGCCTGATGGTGGCGCTGATAAGTTTTTCCTCTAACTGTAGATCAAAATATCCTCGGTTTACTGGGTTCTTCTACAATTTAGAGTCGGTTGTCTCAATAGTTTACATGTAGAATTTCTTGACTGAGTTGGACAAACATTGCCTCTTTGTTTTTTTTTTAGATATATTAAAATTCTTATATTATTGTGGCCCGTCCCTGCCCGTCTCCCGCCGCCCATGCCCCTCCCTCTGTGCTGCAGCGTTTACATGATTGAGTGTGTGCGTCTCTTAGTGTGTACATGTGCTAATTGTCCCGTATCACGGGATGGTAAACATGTGAAGCGGGTTGAAATGCCAGCTGCCCTCAGCCTTTCCCCCACCGCCCCTTGCTCCTTCCTCCTCCTCATTTGTTTTTCAGACGATATTCATTAATTACTCGAGTACATTTTGACGTCCCTCATTAGGTCTCCTACCTGCCCTCTCATTTATACAATAATTACTCTTATTATTGTGTGTGTGTGTGTGTGTGTGTGTGTGTGTGTGTGCGCGTGTGTGTGTGTGTGCGTGTGCGTGTGCGTGTGCGCGATCAGGGGTCAGTTCAGGCAGAGGACAAAGGATCAGGGCCATTCCTATAGCATGTGGATACGTTTTACTCAACACTGTTTGCATGTGTGGAGTTGTGTGTATCCATATGTTTCTTTTACCTTATTTGCAATTTGCATGTGATTGTCGAAATCCGTGTGAGTGCGTGTCTGTATTCATTTTATCAAAATGTGAGTGTGTGTGTGTGTGTGTGTGTCCTACATTACAGTAGCATGGTGTAACACAAACAAATAAAGAGCTTCCTCAGATGCCTTGCCCCCCCCCCCCCTTTCCCCCCCTCCCATCATTATCCAGCATGCATGGCATTCCAGCTCGCAGGAATGACAAGGAGATTGTTATTGTGCTCTCGGTGCTGCATACTTCCACTTTTCTCACACACACGCACGCACGCACGCACGCACGCACGCACGCACACGCACACGCACACACACATAGACCTTTTCAGACCAGAGGCCCTTTCCCGTTTTCCAGTGACGAAGCTCAACAATTAATCACTATTTATTAACTCCGGGCGAGAGAGTGCGAGCGAGACAGACGGAGAGAGAGGGAGGGGGAGGGGGAGGAGGAGGAAGAGGGTAGAAAACTGAAAGACTAAAAGACTGATGGAGAGGAAAAAGAGGAAGTGAATGGAGTGATGGTGTAGAAGTTTAGAAGAAGAAGAAGGGAGGCTGAACCAACAACAACTTGTTCTCACATGGTGAACTCCTCCATCACATTGACCTCTTTGTTCCTTCCATCTCTACCTCTATCATTTGCCTTTCACTAATGAGCTCCCTCTCTCCCCCTCTCTCTGACAGGTCCATGGGAAGTGTGTGTGCAGACACAACACTGCAGGTGACCACTGTGAGCGCTGTGCCCCCCTCTACAATGACCGACCTTGGCAGCCTGCAGACGGACTCACGGGGGCTCCACACGAGTGTCGGAGTGAGTCTCTCACACACATCTGCCAAATCAAATGAGCATGTTTCTGTCAGTGTGTGTTTGGATGTTAACATTGTGCCTCTGTGTCAATCCAGAGTGTAAGTGTAACGGCCACGCCCAAAGCTGCCACTTCGATTGGTCTGTGTGGCGTGCTTCCGGCCAGCGCAGCGGAGGTGTGTGCAACTGTCTGCACAACACAGAAGGCCGCCACTGTGAGAGCTGCAACCCGGGCTACTTTAGAGACCCCCATAGACCACATGCCACCCCGGACTCCTGCAAACGTAGGACACACACACACACGCTCACAACAGGCCCACACCTTATTGGTTCCCGAGACATTCCAAGCAAATGTTCCGAAGTCTCTACAAAGAGACAAGAATAGCCGGATTATTGGTAGAAATACCCAGATAGTACATTGATTTGGAGATCAGATGGACAAAACTCATCAAATCAAATGGTATTTAGAGCTTATATTATGGTTTTTATCCATAATATCGAGGCCAAAGGCTAAAGATGTTATTGTATTCTCTCACACTGACCATATAATGTGCTGTCAGGCCCCCATTTGGGCCAGAAACCTCATTTATTCATATGGCTTCAGGAATTTCACTAGTAAATATTATCTGCCATGGCCAAACTATTTTGTGAATTGAAACCCAGGAAGCTTCAGCCAGCCAGCATGATCGACTGTAACTGAGCCTCGGTGGCTAACAGGATTCCTCAGAGTCACACGGGTGTTGACATAACGTTGCCTGTGAATCATAACCTCATACACACTCATACACACATGACACTGGCACTGCAGTCTCACTCCCGCTAGGAATGCTGAGGACACAAGCTGGGACGTGCTGGATAACACAGACTCCCGATGGGCACCTGGTTCTCTTTGTGTGTGTGTGTGTGTGTGTGTGTGTGTGTGTGTGTGTGTGTGTGTGTGTGTGTGTGTGTGTGTGTGTGTGTGTGTGTGTGTGTGTGTGTGTGTGTGTGTGTGTGTGTGTGTGTGTGTGTGTGTGTGTGTGTGTGTGTGTGTGTTGATGCAGACGACCCACGCTTCACAGTAGTTAATCATCAGATGGTGGCATACCTATGGCTTGACTCAAAACACACACACACACACGGCCCCGATTGTCCATCTTTAGTCGTGACTCAGAGTCTGAGTAGCCTGAGGGTAATCATTGGCGGTCGTAGGAGTGTGTGTGTGTGTGTGTGCTGTGGAGACGAGTCTTAAGTAAACACCGGATAGTCATCCATAAACACACAGCAGTGGCTACATTCTCCCTCTGATTATCTGTCAGATTTGACCCAGTGAGCTGAGCCTCACAGGTATGCCGGCCTCATATAGGAGCGGCTCAGTGTGTACAGTATGTTCATGTACGTAGACACACACATACACACAGAGGTCTCCTTGAATTCAGAACGACTGTCAAATTACACCAGGCCATAACTAAACATCTAGGTTGTATAAATAAGAACAAAATTAAACTCTGCAATGTCTAAGATTTGGAATCAAATGACAGAAAACTCTGATTACAATTGACTTTATGAGGTGATGGAAAAAGGAAACTGCAAATTTTGAAATCCCTCATATCTTTAAATTTGATCAAAAGATGTACCCAAACACAAGTTTCTGCTCATCATCATGCCTTTGATGCTTTGATACTCGAATACATTCTAAATGTAGTATGAGTGAGTAGTTTTGCGTGATGCACTGGCCTGTGTGTGCAGCGTAACCATGGCGGCAGATGACCCGAGCGGACGTCTGACGGCTTGTGAAATCCTGCCGCATCGCTCGCTGACAATGGAGGAATTTCCCTCTGTCTGGAGGAACATTTTTTTCATTCCTGGCGTGGAGAGGGGGCCCAAGAGAGAGGAGAATGCTCCTGTCAAGCACACACACAGACACCAAAACACTTAAGTGTGTGTGTGTGTGTGTGTGTGTGTGTGTGTGTGTGTGTGTGTGTGTGTGTGTGTGTGTGTGTGTGTGTGTGTGTGTGTGTGTGTGTGTGTGTGTGTGTGTGTGTGTGTGTGTGTGTGTGTGTGTGTGTGTGTGTGTGTGTGTGTGTTTAGTGCTGTCCTGTCATGTCTCATACAGTTTTTATTGTCAGCTTGACAGCCTTCTTGAATGTACACGCACACATGATGGCATACAGGAGTGCTTGTGTGCTGACCCCTTCAAATGCTCATATTTCTTCACACAGATATGTAAACACACACACACAATCACACGTGTGTTGGGTTTCCTCGGTCTGAGGTTGCATTGTAGTGTGTTAATGATTAATATAGGAGGCTGCTCACTGATACACACACCCACACTCCAGAGGAGAGAGTGTGTGTGTGTGTGTGTGTGTGTGTGTGTGTGTGTGTGTGTGTGTGTGTGTGTGTGTGTGTGTGTGTGTGTGTGTGTGTGTGTGTGTGTGTGTGTGTGTGTGTGTGTGTGTGTGTGTGTGTGTGTGTGTGTGTGTGTGTGTGTGTGTGTGTGTGTGTGTGTGTGTGTGTGTCTCTCCTTCCTGCTCTCTGTGTGCATCTCGTTGTGTCTGCAGCTGTAACTGTTGGCACTTTATGACTCTGCTGATATTGTGTGATACAGACGGTTGATAAGGCTTTTCTTATCTCCGTTGCAGCGGGCGATTTGTTTGATATAGATGTCTGGCGATGGGACTGATGTGACATCATCATTACAGTCTCAGCACACACACACTTTGCTGTGTTTATATTTGAAAGTTGCAGCTCCACTGTGCACACACAGTGAACACCGACTGAGATATTGTGACGGTTTTCCAAAGCACTGCTGCCTGCTGAGAACAGCAAATATCTCCAAAATGCTTCCACTTACATACCAAAAGCCATATCAGTGACAGATGTCTGGTTAAATTGCGTCGTATCACTTTTAGGCTGACTGAAGATGGAACAGGGTCCACAGTAAGTACAGTAGCTACAGTCGTTTCCTGCCAGTAGACTGGAATGTCATTAAACATCAGAGAAATGCTCCAAAACAACCCCCGCCCCCTCCATCCCCCCCTCTCTCACTCTCTCTCTCCTCTTCTTCGGATTCTTCCTCATCCCCCCCTCGCCCTCCATACCGTGCCCAAGATAGGATAAGACAGATTTATGGGGGGCTCCTGAGACTGAGCTGTGGTCTCACACAGCACAGCACTGTAAAGAGCACAGCGACATTACTTTATTAGTTCTCTCTCACTCTTTGTGTGTGTGTGTGTGTGTGTGTGTGTGTGTGTGTGTGTGTGTGTGTGTGTGTGTGTGTGTGTGTGTGTGTGTGTGTGTGTGTGTGTGTGTGTGTGTGTGTGTGTGTGTGTGTGTGTGTGTGTGTGTGTGTGTGTGTGTGTGTGTGTGTGTTTAGAGGTTGTTTGAAGAACACACTATCAGCACACAATTAGAGGGGACACGAGGGAGGGTGAAAGTTGGAAAAGTGTGTGTGTGATAAGAAAATAAGAGAGGCCATTGTATTAGAAGCTGCTACAACAATACCTGGACTGTGTCAGTATCAGTTAGACAGTACTTTGATTGTAAGTACACCATATACCCCCACGGTGAGATCAATATATGGGTTTAGTACTTTGTTCTGGGTGATCACTCCTAAGGCTGCCAGGTGAGTTTGACCTTGTCCTCCTCTTCTTTCCCTCCCAGCATGCAGCTGCCACCCACTGGGCTCCACGCCCTTTCACATGGCCAACGGTTGGCCCTGCGACCCCGCCAGCGGAAATTGCATGTGCAAGCCCGGCGTCGGCGGCGCCCACTGCGACAGGTGCATGGTGGGATACTGGGGCTTCCATGAGTACGGCTGCCACCCATGTGACTGCGCGGGAGACTGCGATCCCTTCACAGGAGACTGCATATCTGCGTGAGTAGACGACTCCAGGGAAGGTCAACATGAGGGAGATCAATTTATGTTACTATCCTGTTATTCATCGTATTCGGACAAGAAGGCTCTGATTGATGGATTTGTTTCACATAATACCGTTGATGTTGATGTTGTTGTTGTGCGTGTGTTTCTTTGTGTGTGTAGCTCTGATCTGGACCTGTACAATTCAGAGGGAAACTCCAGTGAGCCGGCCAGGATCTTCAGAACAGACGAACTCTTCTCTGCCCTCCACTACTCAGGTGAGACGCCGGGATTGTACTGTATGTGTGTTTGATTGTCCTACACACTCCACTGGTCAAGCATTAGTGGTTAAGTAATGAAAATAAGTAAGTAATGTCTTGATAGGACCTTAGAAGGACATGGAACAAATATGTTTGTGTTTGTATGCACGTGTGTGTGTACATGGACAGCTTCTAAATGTCCCTACTTTGAGACCCACACCACCTTGGAGCTGCATCTTTCATAGACACATTCCTCACTGGACACGCAAAACTGAGCTTGCATTCTTAGGACGCTGCATATTTAAGACCACACATGCATGGATGCACGCGCACACACACACACACAGACACACACACACGCGCCCGCACACACTTGCACACACCGTCAGTTATGTTACAAACATTAATCCGTGCCTGTGCTTGCCCCCATGCAGAGAAATGTGAGTGCAAAGAACAAGCGCTGACCAACAATAAACTCTTCTGCACTATGAATTATGCATATGGTAAGAACACACACACACACACACACACACACACACACACACACACACACACACACACACACACACACTTCATGAGCAAAGTTGAGTATTTTAAGGAACTTTAAGAGAATGATTTGACATGCAGTATATTGGTTTATCAGATAACAGATCTTGAATTTCTCAGTGTTAAGTTGTAGTTTCTAATTTTTACACATAATAACTCATTAGTTTAACTCTCAAGTCAGGCTGTGTCTGGACTTTTGATCAATTAAACCAAACAAAAACAAAGAAAAGGGTGATAAAGGGGACTTCCATGTTCCTTTAAAATAACGAGGCGTGGTATGTGGCGCTGTAGTATGGGGTAAATGGAAGGGATAAGACAGAGGATTGTTACTGTCCTTACCCAGAGAACATGCCTCCTCATGTGCAAGTGTTTGATAATCTCCCCTCCCTCCCAGTGTTAAAGGTTAAAGTGCTGTCAGCCCATGATAAGGGCACCCACGCCGAGGTGGAGGTCAAAGTTCAGAAGGTCCTCAGTCAGAAGGTGAAGCTCCAGCGGGGTCGAGTCACTCTTTACCCTGAGTCCTGGACCGCACGGGGCTGCACCTGCCCCATCTTAAACCCAGGTTAGACACACACATGCGCACACACTCAAACACCAAGTACTCAGTTTCTGAGTCTTAGGAATACAAACTTCTGCCCTCCGCAGCATTTAACCTTTAACCTGGTTCCTCAGGGGCAGAGTACATTGTGGCGGGACACTCGGACCGGAAGCAGGGCCGCCTGCTGGTCAACATGAAGAGCTTTGTCAAGCCGTGGAGAGCCAGTTTAGGCCGCAAAGTTCTCACGCTGCTCAAGAAAGACTGCAACTGGTAGGAGGATGGGGGACTCGCTGCAGTGGGACAGACAGGAGGACGGACACAGAGAGAGAGAGAGGCGGAATGAGACAAGGCCGTGGATTTGTGTCTTCTTCTCCAAAAGACAAAAGATGGGACAAAGGGTGGGACTTGATTTTATTAAGACATCAGATTTGTCTCAAATGGAGCTCAAACTCTTAATGTTCTTATGTAGCAAAGAGCAAACAACTTTACTGTTGCTTCTGTGGATCAAAAAAGTACAGGAATTCAGCACTATGGCCAAGTTTTCTCTATTCTGAGTGACTGAAAGCCCCCTGGACACATTGACACACATGCACATACACACAAACACACACACTCACATCCCAGATCTCATCCTCTCTCTCCAGCACTTTAGCCTAAGATGGACTGGCCAAATGTTCCAAGGGAATATGAACACGCAAAGAGAGGGAGAGATTTAATACGCGCACAAACACACACACACACGCACTTCTTGACTCCTCCCTCCACCGTGTCCGACTGCGGTGCGCTAGAGAGCCGTTGTTCCATCGTGGCGTTGAATAAGCCATACGTGCCACCACAGGTGCACGACTCTCAGCCGGTCCAGGTGTGCCTGTGTTGAAATCGGAGTGAATGGGCTGTGTGTGTGTGTGTGTGTGTGTGTGTGTGTGTGTGTGTGTGTGTGTGTGTGTGTGTGTGTGTGTGTGTGTGTGTGTGTGTGTGTGTGTGTGTGTGTGTGTGTGTGTGTGTGTGTGTGTGTGTGTGTGTGTGTGTGTGTGTGTGTGTGTGTGTGTGTGTGTGTGTGGATTTTCGAGCGCAGTTCAGGTTAAGTCCAACTCTGCTAGCGTCGTTTATTGACACACACACACATCTTATTTGTCTGTGTGTGTGTGTGTATACACTGTTTATGATGCGTCCTTATGTTAAATGTTTCATGTTACCCTCCACTGCTTAATCCAGAAACGCCACAGTTCTGCTTGTTCCTTCCTTTGTGCTCTTGTACAGTATTAATTTGTATATATCAATATAAATATTATTGTTTATCTCTCCTGCTGTATTATTTTTGTGGGTGTTCAACCGTGTTTATTGGTTGGAGCCTCTAGCTGTGACTGCAACCTTGTTTCCGAGCAGAACTGTTCTCACACACACAAAAACACACAGTATCTCGACTGAAGTTCCTCAGACCTTGAAATACTTAAATTGGACAAAAATATCCTTATCACGCTGTGTGTGCGTGTATATGTGTGTGTGTGTGTGTGTGTGTGTCCCTTTAGATTAAGTCATCCATCACTCTCGCTCCCAAAACACTCTCCCCTGTGTTCACACACTGCCGCAGAATGTGGACCATAACAGAGAGACCGGGGCGAGCGCACACACACACACACACACACACACACACACACACACACACACACACACACACATACACATACATATATATATACACACACATTCTGTTTGGGTTAAAGGAGAGAGAAAGTGTGTGTTTTCCTCTGCCTCCTCGCCACTCACCATGACGTGGTTGACCGCGAGGTGCGGACGCATTCCTGGCGTGTCCAGCGGCTCCGCAGCAGGCCGGGTCACCTGTCTGCTGACCCCCGGCGGTGCTGCAGGTCTTTTACGTCTCGTGTACTCATCCAGCATTTCCTCGCAGGCTCTGCAAACGGCAGAGGGGTGAGGGAGACACTCGCCACAGACCCTCAAGTCGGCTGGGGAAGGAGGTGTTTTACATGGTGGGAACTGACCTTGGAGCGCAGACATAACAGACGCACACACACGGCTGCTCTCTCTCTCTCGCTGTCTCATTGTCCCCACGGTGACAAGCCATTCTCCTGTGATGGAGATGGCCTGTGGGGGGTTGTATGGTGTGGGAAACAAGTTGATGAATGAGTATTTGGCATGCTTGCACATACTTTGCTCCGGTATAGTTTGTGTGTGTGTGTGTGTGTGTGTGTGTGTGTGTGTGTGTGTGTGTGTGTGTGTGTGTGTGTGTGTGTGTGTGTGTGTGTGTGTGTGTGTGTGTGTGTGTGTGTGTGCGCGCGCGCGCACGCCTGTATGAACACAATGCCCCACTTGTGTTGCTATAGAATGGAGTTATGGTCTTTGTCCCGTGAGCATTCTTGTGTTGCCATTGGCCTCGGAGTGTATGGCAGCTCCCGCAGGCTCAGGGACAATAACCCTCGCCAATGCCCCCCCCCCTACCACCCCACCCTCCCCTGCTCTCACAATGCCCCCCATCTTCAGGAGCACCCATCACCCTGAGACAGACACCCCAACACAAGCTGGCTATGGGTGTCACGGGGCAAGCGGTGGCAAAAGGTCTCAAGGGGGACAGAGGAGAGACGGTCAGGATACATGTGGGAGGAGAAGAGGTAGAAGTGAGGAAGATAATGATGAGCCAACGCCTCAACGCCTTACATGTTGTAATAATCTGACAAGAGAGAGAGGACTCCAGTCTGCAGCGAATACGGATTACAATAACCTACATTTGCATTGTTTAAATCAAATATGTATGGGCTCTTATGCTGTTTGTGTGTGTGTGTGTCAGTGTCATGTGGCCCGTCAGTCGTGATTCACTTTCACTGAAAGAGTGAGGCGTCGGAATCCAGAGTGAACCGAAGAGGAAATCGCTTTTATGGAGCGCTGATGTCCTTCACTCAAGTCAGCCTAAAAACACCCTCACAGTCACGCTCTGTCCTCCTGAACGGCTCCTGTTCTCCGCCTTCATTTAATAACACACACACACACACACACCACACACCACGCACCACACAACACACACACACACACACACACACAGACATGCACGCACGCAAAGACACACACATACACGCATCAGGAATGTTTCTGTACACCGAGTACACGGGAGCAAGCCAGAACAGGGCAATGTTGACAGAGCAAAGTGATTGAGACACCGCCGCTGAACAACTGCCTGATGTCACCGAGTCATTACAGAGCAGGCCTGCAGATTGATGTGACACACAGACAGACGAGACGCTCTTTGAACGATTACACAAACAGTAGCAGCCAACATTAGCTGCCGCCTCTACCTGTAAATCACAGGGGAGCTGCTCTATTGTGGGTTTGTACGTCTGTTTACAGGCTGTAAAGTGTTTCCCTTTCCCCCTGTGCCGCAAAAGCCAACACCGTATCCAGCTGCGTTTAACGCCAGCATGACACCGCCGGAGTGGCTTCCTGTCACTGAAACATCAACCACAGTTTAGTGGCACAAACAGGAGGCAAGGCTGCACGCTTCACAAGGTCCAGATTTGCCCTCAAGGACGGACAGATGAGGACATATCCCTCAAAACAAACGCAGTCAGTCATCCTCGCTCCTGTAAGAGCTTGTGTTTGGTGTTGAGATTGGTGACACCGGTCGCCGTGGCAATATCTGCACCCCAGAGTTGTGGAGGTCTGAGTGTTGTCATCGTCTGCTCAGTTCTGCAACGTATCATCGCTCATTTCGGCATGCTGTCATTATTTGAAACAGACAAACCCCTCAACACGGAGAGAGGGATGAGCGCAAAGAGCTGTTGTTCATTTGAAAGTGTACCAAACAGACTGTAGTTGGTGTTGTAATTGGTGCGGCTTCCAAGCAGCAATTCTTTAAGTCGTTTTAGTGAATACATCCAACCAATACTCTGAAGTTTGCACATATTTATGGTGATGTAGTCTGAATTTGCAGGGATTGGGAAAAACCAAGGGAGAGGTGCGAGATATTGTTGTCACATGAAAATTATTGACCAATCACAGGAACGTGGCTGTAGAATTGGCCTTCCAGAGTAAAATCCTCACAGAAAACACTTGACTCGGATTAGGTAATATAGAGTTTGAAGTGACAGTCCAAATTTAGGGGATTGACAAAAAGAAATACCTTCTTTCTTTAGCTCCATCTCAGAAATCGTCCCAAAAAAACATCATGTGGGCAAGAAAATCAGAAATGGGTGTTGAGATTTGTCTTTGGGGCATTGGAGCAGCACACCCAAAAGAGCGCCATCTTGAGTCCCCTTTAGGCTGGTGCTCAGTGGCGGGTCTTCACCAGTACAGTATAAAAATGAGCGTGTTTATGAGGGGGAGAGAGTGATAAAGAGTGTGTGCAGATGAAAAGAGTGCAGAGAGGGGGAGAGAGAGGAGGGAGGGACATGTGTGGACATGAAGGCAGTAAAGGCCCGAGGGCACAGAGGCAGAAAAACATTAGAGGTGATTCACAGGCATCGCATGGCACATCAACACATACCTCTTTCTCTAAATCACTCACAAACGCCCCTTAATCTCTCTCACACACACCTCTGCGCTGGCTCACACCACCATCTTTCCCCTCTGTTAATAACTCTCTCTCACACACTCTCTCTTTCACACACTCTCTCTCTCTCTCTCTCTCACACACACACACACACACACACACACACCTTTTTTTTTTTTTTCCACACTGGCCCTGTTCACTGAGGGTTTAAGAGGGCTTGTATGGATCAGTCCCTCACTAATCAGTACACAAGAGGGATTCTTCCACAGAACACGCAATGAGTGTCTGCGTGTGTGTGTGTGTCTGTTTCAGTGTATGTTACACTCCTGTCTCAGGCAGCTTTTCCTGAAGAATAATTGCCATCATCTTTTCATGGGCATTCTCAGAGTGAATTTGCTTTTCTATTGACTATTTGTTCTGATAAGCGGCGATATTGATGTTGCACTCTTGTGCAATTTAGATAAGATAAAACTTTACCATCCGAATGAAATTGTTGTGCCAAAGACAGGTCAGACAACACAAAGTGTTGGGTACAAAATGTACACGTGTAAATGAAACCACATGAAACACAAAACATGTGACGTCAAACTGATTTTGATTGTAACACACCCGACCCACCGGCGTTGGTGGTATAGTGGTGAGCATAGCTGCCTTCCAAGCAGTTGACTGGGTTCGATTCCCGTTGGCCAGGTTCGATTCCCGGCCAACGCAGTACTCTTTTTCGTTGTAGCAAAGTTTTATAAGCAAAGTTGATGCGTATATGACGAGGACTTTAATGATTGGTGGTAAACGGAGGTTGAGGTAAAGTCTTTTTTTTATGTTCTTTGTGTCCATGATAATAGCAAGAGCGCATCAAACTACTGCTGTTGTGTTCTAAATCCAGAGGCTCTGGTTGATAGGATCTACACTCTGGGCACCACCAGCCCACATTCACCAGCATGGAGCACAACACCTGCATCCCACAGCATCAACCAAAACATTTAAAAGGCCTGATTCCTACAGGTACGACATCAGGGGCCGAGGGCGACGAGTGATCCACATCCTGTACACATAAGCAAGTGTTTTATTTTGAAAGTCAAACACTATTTTTTTTTTCAAACTATTTAAAGACCGATTAAACTAAATTTGCTGGCGTAGTAGTAAAATATGAAGAAAGACAAACATTTGTTTTGTTTTTAATTAATCGCTAGCTGAATCAAGCTTGACACAACATCAGTACACTACATACAGTGTTCTAACTTTAAATTCGGTTGTGTTCGATTGTTTTTTATCCCAATAATGCATTATCCGATTATTTGTCAGGTCTGAACTGTTGGATTATTTTTTAGTGTCCGCGCTTCTGTTTACCCGTACTCGGGTATGCGTGGCATAATACTGACATCTAGTGGTCTTATTTCTTCACCTAGGAGCCTTGAGTGTGGGTTGTTTTTAATCACTTAATTTAAAATTCACTGCAACACAAAAACTCCACCCAACTAAAACACACACATGCCTTTTAAAATGCAAACGTAAAAGGAAACCAAAAAACACACGTAACTATCATACAATTGAGTATTCGAACAGTCTTGATACTGAACTTCTATTAAAAAGTCAAACATTTGGTTTATGAGATATCCAATGTCTTCATCGATCAACCTCGATGTCGACAGCAACAATAATAATAATAACAATAATAACAACAACATCAACGTCACGCATCGTGGACGCGCCAATACCACGCGACTGGGACTGACAAGATGGCGGCCACCTTAGAAACACAGGGGCTGCGGCGGTGAAGGAGAGGCTTGGTATGTCTGCGTTCACATGGACTCTATCGGAACACGTGTGTCAAACTGCTGCCGAACTAATATCGATTCGTCTCGAGGAGCTCCGGCGTGTCTGCGGTTGAGCCCCGCCTGACGCTGCGAACTGACCTCCGGCGAACGCTCGCAAATTAGAAGGATTACTGGAGTTAGCGTAGATAGCTTAAGCCAGCTACCCCGCTAAATTAATGTTAGCAGCAAGGACGGTTTAGGCTCAGTAATCTCTGAAATGAACGCGTCTAAATGTCATACCTAGGGCACCTGGCGTTTGCTCCTGTATGAAACGCGTAACTTCGCTTTATTATAGACGCGTGTTTTGTTATCGGTTTGCAACAATGTGTTTTCTTTGTGTATATCTCAGCATTTTGTAATCCTAACTCCTTGTAGCTGTGTGGCTATCACAGCTAGCCAGTCTAAGGCTAGCAGTTAAGAAGTGATTTTAAATGGAGTTGTGAGAAATGAGCTCGTATGTGCTCGCTTAGTATATCTGCCAGTGTGAAGTTAGACGCTGTGTGGTGATGTGAAGCCGCCAGGAGCAACAGGGCGAGACGTCTTAACCGGAGCTCCAAACTTGAGTGGAAGTCTGAGGCAGAGTTCACTCGGTTCACTGGTCGAGTCTGTAGCTGTGCTCATTTCTGTTTTGTTCGTGTGGTTATAAAAGTTGCAGCATTGCCACGCTCTCATAATGCAACATAAAGCGTCAGACTGGACGTCCCCTTTTGTTGGATAAGTGTCCTCTGTTGGCCTCAGTGGGGGTCTGATAGGGCTCAGACCTTAAGGGCCCCCAGGTTCTCATGTAAGACACACTAACCCCCCGGGGATGACAGCAAACCAGAAGGGACTTAAGGTTGTGTGAGTTGAATTTGGATGTTTTTCTGCTCTAAAATTACTCTTGACATCAGCACTGTCACCTTTGATCATCCGTGTGTTACTGTCTGCCTGTTACTTCTGAGAAACGCCTGAACCAGCTGGTCGCCTGGCCGCTCGTTGTTATTTCATGATCTTATGAAAAACAATCATTGGAGCTCTGCAGTGTTTTTCAGATTGTAATATGCTTTGTGGTTTCATGTGTGTTTACAGGTGATATTTTACACTGAACGCACTGAATTGAAAGGATTTGATTAAGATTGAACTGGGCAGGTGGTAGCTGGGTAACAAACTCTACACAAACTACATTTTATTGGATGACATTTTTGTTTACACCCCTGAAGAATCCTCAAAACATTTTTCAATAAATGCTCGCCTTTCTTTTCCAGCATTCTAATGCAATCAATTCATCTTATATAACTAGATTTGTTCTCTCTCCTTTAGGTAACACCATGCCCTGGGAGGGTCCCTTTACTCACCTCACCGTGGTCACCATGGGGATATGAAGCCAGCGTGAAACGCAGAGAGACATACACACTCTTATTGACTGACACAGTCACTTGTGTAATGGACAGGTGTAAGCATGTGGGGCGGCTGCGGCTGGCCCCAGACCACTCCATCCTCAACCCACAGAAGTGGCACTGTGTGGACTGTAACACCACTGAGTCAGTGTGGGCCTGCCTCGGCTGTGCTCACGTGGCATGTGGCCGCTACATTGAGGAGCATGCTCTGCAGCACTTTCAGCAGCTGCGCCACCCTTTGGCTATGGAGGTTAATGAACTTTATGTTTTCTGCTATTTGTGCGATGACTACGTCCTTAATGACAACGCCACCGGAGACCTTAAGCTGCTTCGAAGTACACTCAGCGCCATTCAGAGCCAACGCTATGAGGTCACCACACGCAGTGGGCGCACCCTTCGCTCTGCCACCACCATCCCTGACGCCCTCATGCCATCAGGTGCCCGCGAGCTGCAGCTGAGGGACGAGGACAGGATGTTTACTGCCCTCTGGCACCGCCGTAGAGCACTTATAGGACGTGTCTTCCGATTCTGGTTTGGACTGACCGATGGCGGAAAGATGCGTGACGAGGAAGAGAGAAAGAGAGAGGCGGAGGAGGAGCGGAAAAGGGAGGCGAGAGAGAGGAGGCGCGCTATAAAGAGGCAGCTCCTGGAGGAGCTGGAGAGTGCTCCTCTCAGAAAGAGCCGGCGCTTACGTCGGAAGAGCCAGAGGGTTGCAGACTCTGAGGTTGCTACCTCGACCTCACAGAGGACACAGAACAAGATAAAAACCTCCTTGCCACCTTCCCTCAGCAGGCCAAGGACTCAAAGTCCAGCCTCTACTGCCCCTAGGAAAGTTGCACAGCCAAAAAAGGTCCATACAATTCTTAAGGCCCATACCCCCTCGGCCACCACAAAATCAAGACCTAAACCTTCCCCAGTGCCCACCCGTGCTGCTGCCAGCCCTGTGCGCCGAAAGCCTTGTACCAAGCAGGCCGGCTCACCAGTTAAACGGCATCCCACTGTCACTCCAGGAGTGACAGGCCTGAGAAATCTGGGTAATACGTGTTACATGAACTCCATCCTTCAGGTGCTGAGCCACCTGCACATCTTCAGGGAGTGCTTCCTGCGCCTGGATCTCACCCAGGCACTGGAGCTACTGGCATCTGCCGTCCACGGACAACTGGCGGGGAAGGTCTCCACGCATTCCTCACTGTCCCAGAGGAGGGGACTCCAGGCCAGCTCGGGCTCCGGTGCAGGGCTGAGTGGCGGGGCCTCGCGGGCCCGCAGCATGGAGCTGATCCAACCCAAAGAGCCCAGTTCAAAGCACATCTCACTCTGCCACGAGCTGCACACTTTGTTCCAGGTCATGTGGTCAGGCAAGTGGGCGCTAGTGTCTCCTTTTGCCATGCTGCATTCAGTGTGGCAGCTGATCCCGGCATTCCGGGGCTACGCCCAGCAGGATGCTCAGGAGTTCCTCTGTGAGTTGCTGGACAAAGTGCAACACGAGCTGGAGAGCACGGGCACGCACACAACCACGGCGGGGGTCCCTCAGAAACGGCTCATCAAGCAGGTGCTCAATGTTGTCAACACCATCTTTCATGGGCAGCTCCTCAGCCAGGTACGACTCAACAACTCACACACAGCATCCCCGTCCCTCCACAGTGCTGACTGGGCCATAAGCATCACATCGTAATCACTGACCACACCATATTTTGTGATTTAGTGGATTAGGCAGGTACATTTTATTCTTTAGGTTTTACAGATGATTCATGGATTGTCTGTTTTTTGATTGTTGAATTTATTGTCCTGCACTCATGATGAGTCTAAACCAGTCAGCATGGTTTCATATTGTTAATGCACAACAAATCAGTTTCAAATCTTTTCACACTCGGTGTGTGTGTGTGTGTGTGTGTGTGTGTGTGTGTGTGTGTGTGTGTGTGTGTGTGTGTGTGTGTGTGTGTGTGTGTGTGTGTGTGTGTGTGTGTGTGTGTGTGTGTGTGTGTGTGTGTGTGTGTGTGTGTGTGTGTGTGTGTGTGTGTGTGTGTGTGTGTTTGTGTTTGAGCACAAGAGATCAGTGTCTACTTGGAGAGGCCGAGCGTGTTCTCACACACTCTCAGGGTGACACCTGCTCTTGCTGAATAGGCGATTCTCTCTTGAGGGTTGGGGTCTCGGCCTTGTGGCTTATCAATGACTTGAACCCAACTGATACTGGATCTCTGAGGCTGATGCCGGTATCAGTATTTAAAAACAATACAAAACAAATATGATCGGTGTACTTTAGTTGGTTAACATGACCAGTTTGACGAGGTTAAGAAGGGTTAGGGTTTTCCCTAATATTCAATTATAGATGTGCAACAAAAGTATATTAACTGATATTAACTTAAATGATCATTTACTATAGATAAGGGATAAAAAACACATTAATAAGATAAGATAAAAGTTTATTATCCTGAGGGAAATAACTTGATAATGCCTGATATCATCTTCTCCCCTGACCCTCCGGTTCCCGAGCAGAAGCACTACCCACTGAGCCACTGCCTCCCCACTGCCACTGTTGATGTTCATAATAGACATGAATTTAAACAATGCACTTTTCAAGTACTGCCACCGCTGATTTTTACCATTTGAAGCCTGTTTGAGTGCCTGACAGCAGAGCAGCAGATAAGATTTAGGTTCTTTCCACATGAATTTGTTTGGTTCAGGGTAGAAGTCTGGCTTTACCTGAATAATATCTGCTCTCATGTGTCCTGCTCTTCTCTTTGTGTTCCTGTTGCAGGTGACGTGCCTGGCTTGTGACCATCTTTCTGTCACCGTAGAGCCTTTCTGGGATCTTTCCCTGGAGTTCCCCGAGCGCTATCACAGTAACAGCAGGGAGTCGGCGGCTCAGGGTCCGTGCCACCTCACGGAAATGCTGGCCAAGTTCACAGAGACTGAAGCCCTGGAGGGCAACATCTATGCCTGTGACCAGTGTAACAGTGAGTTAAAGACACACAGAAACAAACAAACACACACACTGGTTGACTCCTAATCACTTCTGTGTATTTAAACCCTTTCGTCCCCCTAGCAGCAGCAGGTCGTCGGCGGACATCCTCTAAATCAGCCATTCTGACTGAAGCACAAAAACAGCTGATGATCCACAAGCTGCCTCAGGTCCTGCGGCTTCACCTGAAACGCTTCAGGTATGATGACATCACAGCAGAGACGACAGATCTGTTATCCAGCGGGGGCAATGAATGATTTTCTGTTTTGTTATTGGCCGCCAGGTGGTCCGGGCGGAACCACCGGGAGAAGATCGGCGTCCACGTCAGCTTCGACCAGATTCTCAACATGGAGCTGTACTGCTGCCGGGAGCCCCTGCCCAAAGGCGTCACCTACTCCAGTCCCAGCAGCCCCAGTGCCACAGGCTCCCCGCGACCAAAGCGCTTCCTCTACGAACTCTCCGCTGTGGTGATGCACCATGGGAAGGGCTTTGGCTCCGGTCACTACACTGCCTACTGCTACAACACCAAGGGGGGTGAGTACACAGCAGGGGTCAGCTCATACAGGGGCCTGGACTATGAAACCAGACTCACTCCACCAACGGCCAGGGGTGCAACGGGAGCCACGTGTGGGAAACAGTAAGGTTATTGATAATGAGAGAGAGAGAGATCGAGAGAGATCGAGAGAGAGATCGAGAGAGAGATCGAGAGAGATCTCTGGGTACACAAGCTGCTGGCATGGGGAGCTTTCCAGGAAGGAGACACTTGGGGGTGGGGGGCAGGGGGGGCTGCATGCTAGAGGGAAGGTTAGGAGAGGAGTACAGGAGAGAGCAGGTACACCAGATAGAAGAGTCAAGAAGGAGAGAATAGTAGAAAAGAGGGTGATGCCGTGCTCCGTCCTCTGACTTCACTGACTTTCTGACTCTGACATTTTCCATCGATCAACTCTGGCTAAGCTCAGGCTTAGCTGAGGCTAAGCTAAGTGTAGGCCAGATAATCACTTTTATGATAGCGCGCACGCCTCTGCATGAACACATTATGGTAGTCAGGACGATCATACACACACACACGAGCAGTTTCTCCGTGCTCGACTGCGATACTAAACAGCTGTTCCTGGTCTCTTGTCTCCCGCTGCAGGCTTCTGGGTTCACTGTAACGACTCTAAGATGAACGTGTGTTCTGTGGAGGAGGTCTGCCGAGCACAGGCCTACATCCTCTTCTACACACAGTGTGTCACTCAGGACAAAGACCGGCCGCTATAGGACCCGGCCCCCCGACCCTCCGCTGCAGCCTGGCCGCTCGATGTGCAGGTATGAGCACAGACCCAGTAGGGCTCTGGATCCTTCCCTGTGGCCGTTTGGGAAGCTGCGACTAAAAAGAGACTCTTTTATAAAAACATGGTTTTACTTTGTGAACTTGCTGTATATGGTGTTTATATGTAGGTATTTTTTAAAGAAACGTTTTGTGTACAGCTGTATTTTTTAAGAGTATCAGGTTTGTCTCAGTAGCCAACAGATCATGCAAGTTTAGTCTGCCTGTCGATTGTAAAAGCTGGTAATTCATCTGAATCGACCGAAATGTTTCTCAATCACTTTAGTCGACGCAGAACGAGATGTGAATTGGACCGTGCAGTGAAATCTCAGTTCCTTTCAGTTTTCTCTCTCTCTCTCTCTCTCTCTCTCTCTCTCTCTCTCTCTCTCTCTCTCTCTCTCTCTCTCTCTCTCTCTCTCTCTCTCTCTCTCTCTCTCTCTCTCTCTCTCTCTCTCTCTCTCTCTCTCTCTCGGTCTCTCTCTGTCTCTGTGTGCGTGCTCTTGTGGAAGAACCCTGCCAGATGTGCACTACTGTTGAAGTTCTCTGAACCTCTTCTTCACAGATCCAGTGCTGCTGCAAACCTCAAAGCTGCATTCTATCCTCGGTGGAAGCATTTTGAAAAGCAAATTGACATTTTTGTAATTGAGGAAAAAACTTTTGTGTGTTTCCAAAGGGATTTGTTTGAGCTTTACGCTGCAGAATGTTAACTGTCCCTGACAGATCCTTGTGTGCTAGAAAAGTGCCCTTCTGTTGACAAAGCAAATATATTTTTATAGTTCCTATCCAAGAACATTTCATATCCTTTCAGCAAAATGGGATCTGCAACATCCGCTGTCCCACTCAGACCAGCATGTAGATGACGAATGTATTTTTCTACAATTTTCCTCAGAGCTTTTATGATTCAGAAATGAGGCTGTTGACTGTTTCCAGACATTTTATAGCACAGCTGAGTCCTTTACACTCCTGCTGATTGTGCAGCACCACCAGCAATGTTAACACGCATAATAATAATGTTACTGTGAGAGTTCACCGGTGAGTAGTTGTGTGTACAGTAAGTGTACATACTGTATTTTATTTAACCCTTGTGTAACTAGCCGGATGTAACGGGATAATTTTGGTTTATACAGTTTGATCCTACTTATCTCCACCTCAGCCTTGCTCCTTCTGATTTACCTGCTAGGGGGAATTCAAAGCACATTTAATCTTTTTCACACATTGTGACACGTTGTATGTTGGCATTTTGGTTTCTACTCCATGGTTATGTGTGCGAGTGTAATGTTATGGAAGTTATTACTATGCAAATGGTTACCTCAATTTTTTCTATAGAAAATTACCTCAATAAAAATGAGACTATTTTTCCATTTTTCTAGAAAAATTTGCTGTCAAGAATGTTTTCTTCAGATAAAGATGACCTAACCTAACTGTTTAAACAGGTCGTTGAATTGAACAGAAGCAGTCGCAGCGTCACAATTTAGATTCTGCTGTGTGTTTCCCGTTGTCCCACTTCAGTCGAGAAAGGTTTCTATTTAGTCATCTGAAGCATTAAATGTCATGGTAGGAATGAAAACCTGCTAGATTGGACAGATTCCTTTCATCTGCCTGCAGGGTTCCCTACACCTTTTCCAAAGTCAAATTCAAGCAATTATGCAGCATTTCCAAAACCTTACGACTGTGGTAACTTCAATATTCATATACAGCATGTATATTGAAAATGATTATTTCACTTCACATTAAATCAGATGTCACTGTGCTACTTACAATCAATCACCAGACATACAACTTCTCGACTGAAAAAAATAAAATAAGGCAACAGTCGGGAGTCATTCAGCTCATTGAGCCTTTTTCTATAAAGATGTACGCAAATAAAACAAATTGCCTTGATGAGGTAAGTACTCTTTTTCTCCTTTACTCTTCATTTGTTTTTTCCCTTTAATATGCCCAAGAGGGTTAGGGGTTCAGTGTCTTGCTCAACAGCACTTCAACAGACTCTCAAGGAGCCCAAGATCAGAGCAGGAACCTTTTGATCACTGGACGACTGCTCTATCATCTTGAGCTATGCCACCCCTAGCTCCTAATCGCTTAGTGAAGACTAAACCTTCCCTGACCTCGAGGTTGGATCTGCTAAGAACCTTCTCTAAGGCACTGTATACACTCTGAACTGGGAAATTAGAGACATCAATATGTTATTTTATGTTTGTAAGAGTAACTTTTCAAGTTGAACTGGTCTGGCCTTTATAGTAAACATGCGTAAACACCTCATGCAAATGCACGTCACTTAAATATTGACTGAAGGTATGTTTACTAAAGTGAAAGTGTACACGAGAGTTTGATCAGTGCTGCAAAGGTTTAAAGTCCTGTGATTAAGACTGAACAAGCACAGCAGACGAGATGGATTGGTTGAGACCCGGCCAAGCTACGATGTAGCCTGGGGATGGGGACAGAAGTGTAGAAGTGACTAAAGATGAAGACGGGGCGCTGTCTAGTCGGAGGCCTGATGTTCTGTTCTTCATTAAACCACTCGAGAAAATTGTGATTGATTTCGAGCGTTTGCAATCGGGTCAATTTGCAGATGATGACAAATCAGATTACAACTGTTTTCTACCTGCAGAGACATAAAGCTTCTCATCTGGCAGCTTCAGCAGCGTTTGTGTTTTGCTGCTGGAATCCATAAACAAAGTAAATCTAGCCTGAGGATTAACTGCTGAAGAAACATTAGCACATCCTTTGCATGTTTTAGTTGCTGTTCACTGAAGATCACCAGGAGGTTTAATAATATCACAATCCACAGTTTAGAGGTTCAACCTCTGGACTGCAGGCCACACAAATAAAAGTGAGCATCATCAGTTGGTAAAGGGTTAAGAAGTTTATATTTTTTGTGAAGAAAATAGAATAAATTCTGTGGGTTTCTTGTAAGTGGTGATATTATTTATAGAAAAAAAAGAAAAAGAAAAGCTAGGCATCCATCCAAAAGGATACTATAGCTAGATCATATCTGGCTACTTATCAGGTGGATGAACTATGAAGAAATAGCACCTCCGACTGGGTAAAATCAGAATGTAAGAGAATTGTAATCAAATTGTTACAAATTTTCTGTAACCCTACCAAAACCTAAAAAACATCCTTGGTGGCCAAACGAGTCTGTTAGGTGAATTTAGGCCAGGCTTGCCTTGGACCAGGCCCTAGTTATGCTGCTATAGGCCTGTACTGCTGGGGGACTTCTCATGATGCACTGAGCTCTCTCTTCCTCCACTCTCTATCTGTGCATATCAATCTCATTGCATTATCACTGCACTCCACGCACTCTGTTTCTTCCCCTAAGATTTCTGTGTTCTCTCATCTCGTAGGTTGCTGTGACAGCCTGTTCTGTTGAGATGAAGACCCTGTCCTGCTATTAGTATTAATAATCTATCTCTATCTCTCTCTCTCTCGCCCTCTCTCTCTCTCTCAGAGTTTTTTCTTGCCACTGTTGCCAAGTGCTTGCTCATGGGGGAATGTTGGGCATCTTTAAATACTCTGTATGTGAAGTGCCTTGAGATAACGTTTGTTGTGATTTGGAGCTATATACATAAAGTAGACTTTAATTGAATGGAAGATGACCTTTAAAGAAAGAAAGAAGCTCAACCAAATTCAGAATAAAAGTTGTTTATTTAATCCAAGCAGGTTTCAATCTCACCACAATCAGTACAGAGCCAGAACTTTAGCATCACAATGAAAGCTTTAGTTTAATGATGAATGAATGAGGAAGATGACTCGGTTGAAAGTGAGCTGAGATGTTTGTTACAACGCCTCCACAGTTGATCAGCCTTCCAAATGATGACATCATTGGAAGGCTGCTGTCATTGAGGTCTGTTGTTAATGATGAGTTGGACCTGACCAGGTCATCACAGGTGTTTGGAGCACACGAAGGGTAGTTTAGCTCCACAGCCGACATCGTTGAAGTGTCCTGTAAAAAGACAGCAGATATTAGACAACAAACAAGCAACAAGTTTGGATCTCTGTGGTCTGCGTGATGAAGGTTTAACTCTTTGTCTTATGTGGCGTCTTTAAGTCTAACAGCACAAACGATACGGCCCTGGCCCCTGTAGCCCCTGGTGCCTGGTGCCTGGTGCCAAGGAAACAGTATTGAGTATTTGTTACCTGTGTGGTACATTTGCACACAGCTCTCTTTGCCACGGCCGTTGGGTTCACCCCTAGCCCAGTTTTTGAAGTTCATGGGGGAGCCATCAGTGTTGAAAAAGGTACCGTCCTGGAAGAGCAAATATGTGGAACTTAGAGGTGTCAATATCTATTATTTAGAAAATCCATTAATTCACTGATTTTGATTGTTAATTGAGTACTTGGTATTTGTAGTGTTTTTTGTAGTGCATTTTGTTTTATACATATGGTTTAACAACAGTCAGAGGCGTTTTCTTTGCTGTGTTAGGTTCCGAATGTGTCAATTAACCCTCATAAAGAAGGAAAGCCTAACTAAACACATATGTGGACATTGAGTCAAATTCTCTCCTTCCTCTTCCTCAGAGTCCCTCCCCCACTGTAGTGATTGGCCACAGTAGGCGTCACTCTCATGAGATGAACAGACTGATGTGTTGTCATGCAACTCTGTGAGGATTTTCAGTTCATGGTTCTTCACTGACCTTTATGGCATCGGTACGTCCACACCAGGAGGTTAAAGCTTTGCCAGTAACTCTCTTGATGAGACTGTTCACAAATGTTGTCTCTGGGCCATTGTGGTAGGAGGCCAAATTTCCTCCCTGTTTAATGCACTCAATCTAACGAAAGGAGAAAGGAGAGGAATAGTTGAAACTATAAGAAAAGAGTTTGAATTAACCTTTAAAATTCAGGAAAACATTTGAACTTAAGGTGAAACAAAAAGAGAGCAGCTGGAATCTGATTGGTTACTTCGGCCTGAGGCATGGTGCGATGGCTGTGGTAGAAGATGAAACAACGATTTCCAAACTGAGTCCAACCCGAAGGACACCTGGTACAACAGGAATCTAACACACAAAAAAGTTAAACAATCAAAATGTATCAATTATTATTGACTAAAATATCAAATGTTAAGAAACACCAAATGTAATCAAATGAATGAAGCAGGGCCGACCTTGAGCAGAGGCAAACTGTAAATGAACAAGAAACACAAAGTCAGAGGGAATTTCAAAAAACGAATTAAAACAAATTCCAGTTAAGATATCAACAAGAGATGTGAAGAAAATAAACTAAGGGGGAGAAAAAGTGAAGGAGATGAAGTAAAAACCACAAACAAAGACCTTAAACAGTTGAAATGAAACAGAAACACTAAGAACCTGAGTGTGTGTGTATTTAACTCACCAGAGCCACACTGATGAGCGTGATGAGATGAAGAACGGAGGCCATCTGTGTGACATGAAAGGAGTCCAGATGACTGAGCTTTTATTCAGACAGTAAAGGCATCACAGGATCAGACAAAACAAAGTTTAGACACTGACCTTAGCGGTAATGAAGAGGAGCTGATGTTGCAGCAGCAGGTTTCTGTGTCAGGATGATGTTGGAGGAAGAAACTCAGCACCTTTATACCTTCAAACATCCCACCCCACACAAACACACACCTAGCTTGTGTTATTTTCTTTTCAAAAGAGAGTAAACACAGAAACAGACTTTGCAGCAGCAGGTTTCTGTGAAACCATGCAGGGAACCAGCCTATGTTTCCCCCTGAAATGCTTTAAGGAAGCCCTGAGGATGTGAAGATATTCTTATATTGTTTAACATCCTGCTGATCTTCAGTAATAGCAAGTAAAATGAGTTAACAATGTAAACAATGAACATTTTGTGCAAACTTTTCTTCAGCAGTTCCACCTCAGGCTCGATTGACTTTGTTCATGGGGTCCAACACAAACGCTGCTGAGGCTGCCAGATGAGAAGCTTTATGTCTCTGCAGGTACACAACAGTTGTAATCTGTTATCAGTCATCGCTGGCAAAATGAAATTAATCTGAACTTTCTCCAGTGGTTTAATGAGAAGCAAAAGAGAAAGCAAAACATCATCAGGCCTGCAACAATGATCAAACTGGAGCACCTTATACTTTATCTCCATAAATCTACAAACAACAACAAGTACTTTAAATATCATTTTACTTCTACACATTGTTGTGGAGTCTGAAGAAAAAAGAAGAGCGGGTGAATGTTAAGTTCGTATGGTGTATTTTGCCAGTGGTCAGCAGTGAGGGCTGATGCGTTGTGTTGCTTCATAGTGTGTGTGCTGAGGTTTTGTAACAACCGGGCTGTTAATCAGAAAAACCATTGTAGTTGCTGACTGCTTCTCCGTCAATTTTCCACTGAGGATCCATTTCCCCACTTTTGTCTGTGAGGCAAAGAATGCGACGAGGAGGGGTTCTTTCGGTTTCCGGTTTAAATGATGTTTGGCAAGTAAAAAGCAAACATAAACTCCGTCGTGACGAGAGAAAGCACGGGAAAGATGACGGCGGCATTCAGGAGAAGGATTTGAAGCCTATTTGGAAAGTTTGGAACAAAACAAATGAATTGACTTACAGCAACAAAAATTCAAAAGCAGTGTTCCTGACGGTCGTGGACAGAAAGAAACACACTGTAAATAGACTTTTGTGCGCCACAGAGGCCTTCAGAGAAAAAGCTGTCAGAGTTTTAATTGATTACCTGTGTGTGAATTATGTGCCAAAGATACATTTTATTGCTTAGAGATACAAGTTAAACCCCAGCAATCAGAGAGAGAGTGAGTCCATACGTGAGTACATCGCCAGCTTGAGGAAGTTAGCATCAACTTGCATGTTTGGGACATTCCTAGTTGATGCACTCCGAGACAGATTTGTGTGCAATGTTAAAAGTACAGAACTCTGTGACCGAATGTTGAGTGCAGCTCACACTGAAGAGTTGAAAATGGAATCCATAGCAGTTGTCAAAGTCACAGACGTCTTTCAAGGCTCACGCCATACCAAAAGCAGCCACGCCAAAAAGGGAAATGTGTATGTTACACCACTCAGTCGCACAAAGTTCACATTTGGGTGTAAAGAACTTTTTATTGCGCTACAGCAATATCACAGACGTACAGGTAGAGCTGCTATCTTCTCCTAATTTCACCCGAATATCAACTGCAAACTCACATTTATCACCCGTCACCTAGTGGGCAGTATTACACATTACCCCAAACAGTTAAAGTGGTTAAATGATGGAAACAAGCACATAAGTTCTTCCTTCCACTTGTTCTTAAATAACGTCTGCACTTTGTTTCTTTTGGTCGCAGTGTGTCTTGCCTCTTCCTGTGGTCTTTGCAATGGTTTTGAATGCAATGTCATATGCTTCTTTCATTTGTTGCTGCCATTTTTGAGCATATTCCTGATATGACTGGCTTTCTTCCTTCCTTCCTTCACAGCACTGAATATTGCACCGAACATCTCTAGGAGAACATAGTTCTGTGCACTCAGTCATATAAGATGCTGTTCATGTTTAAAGGTGTCTGGAACAGAAAGTCAGCATCTGTGGGCTGTACTTCAAGCGTTAAGTTGAGATCTGCTAACTCAGACACCCAGCGATGACCAATAGTGTTTAATTTAGCTGTGCTCAGGAAAATAAGTAAGTGGATTGTTGTCACTCTACACTGTTACAGATGGAGCGTAAAAGAGAGTCCCTAAATCAGGGGTGTCAAACATGCAGCCCGGGAGATGACTTTTCAAAGTGTGAAAATTAACATGAATATTAACTGCAAATTTTCAATAAAAATAAGCTAAGTTTGTCCACTGGGGTCACACTGTTTATAGTACACCACTGAGACCCAGGACTAAACAGCAGATGGCCATTAAAATTAAGATAACACAGAATATAACGTTTTATATATAGTTACATTATTTACAAAATATGCCTTTGTTGCATTTATGGAATTGTAGAAAAAACTGAAAGAAAACTGTTGACACACAACTCCAAACAGAAAAGCCGTGGTAGGGGATCAAACCCATGGACCTCTCCCTGAGAGGCAAAAGGGGTAACTGCCAAGCTACCATGGACTCATGGCAGGATTCTTTGATTACTGTTGTGTATTTGTTAATTGGCTTTGCATTGAGAGGCTAAAATTTTTTAAGAAATTTCATGTTTGATTTTGAAGTCAGAGAATAGATTCTCTGATATTTTAGTAAATGATTATTTCATGTAATCTCTGTCCACGCAGGATTAAACCCTCCATGTTCCTCCCAGACTATTTTGGGGGATTTATCCATGGCTAGTGAGTCAGTTCAGTTCACATTACTACAAAGATGTGGAAATGTATGTACTTTTAAAAAAAATTCTAGATCAATCTGACAAGTTGTTATATATACTGTATTGTTATTATTGTTTACAGTTGAAATTGGATTTGTTTTTCTCAAGAAATTGCAGGTTGTTCATAATGTGATTTTAAAAAGATAGTTCATTAAATGTAAACATTTTCAATATGTACTTACTGCTTCTTTGCACTAAGCAAAGGGAACACTTGGAGTTGTCAATTAAATCCAATTATAGGTTATAATGCCATGATTTTACTGGTTCGGCCCACTTGAGCTCAAACTCGGCTGAATGTGGCCCCTGAACTAAAATGTGCTGCTCCAAATTGTTCCGCAACAGCCCACTTCAGAGCCAAATATTCCAACTTTCCTGAATGTGGCCTGTAATTTTTTTCTGCTGGTGTCAATGGTCGTGAGCCACAACCACTAAGCCACCTCCAATATATCACACTAAGTCACATTTGTCTGGTCTCAGTTTGATACCCCACACCTGTTGACGTTTGAGGACTGATCTCACATCCTCCTGTTTAAACGTGTTACTATAGATCAGGACATCATCCAAGTATGGGAAACAGATTTTGTCTCTTAAGCCCTCCAAACTTTCCTCCATGCTACACTGGAAAGCTGAAGGTGCATTTGTAAGACCAAAGAGAATTCATACAGCCCCCATGGTGTGGTAAAAGACTGTGTGTCCCTTTTAGTCCTCACTGATGCTTGATGATAAGCTTTGCCCTAGTCCACTACAGTGAACCAAGCATTTCCACCAAGGCCATCAAGTATTTCTTGGATGCGTGGTATAGGCTGCCTGTCTGGAATAGTCTTTTTGTGAAGCCTGGTATCGTCAATGCACAGTCTAAGGCTTCCATCTGTTTTTCGCACACACACCACTAGAGATGCGTATGAGGTAGTGGATTTGCGGATATAGTCTTTGTTCAGCAACTCCTGTATGTGGGTCTTCACCTCTTCATATAACAGACAACAGACATTGTATGTTTTAAACACAGGGACGCCATCTGTTAGCCTGTATCCAACATCATCATTATTTCTTGAAAATGCACCAGATTCCTCCCTGAGCATCTTTCTAACTGTATTTTGTTGTTCATCTTTCTGATCGTATTTTTTGTTGTTCACTAGATAAATGGTCCAGATTAACAGGTGGATCCCATAATTTATCTAGGGTACTTTTGGGGGACATTTCTACATTGTTGTCACATGTAGCTTGATAGTTTCCTACAGATGTCACATGCATTTGATGGTCCTCTAAATGCACTGGGTAACAGTCTTTTATCTTCTGGATACTTCCTATCACACTTTTGCTTGGGACTGTTATGTTGTGGCGTGTGGTATTCCTCACACTGACATTCACCTAATGTGAAGAGCCTGATAGATTGATCAGTTGACAGTTAAATTTGAGTCCCTCATCCAAGGAAAGATTCTCCTCTGGTTCGAAAAGCATTTGAGTTGTCACTTTAAGAGCTGTTTTAAGAGGGCAACTAATGCACTTAAAATTGCCATCCGGTTGGTTTTAACTGTGTAGGTATCATTCTCACATGTAGTTTCTTGTATTAGGTTTAGCAGTGTCTGCGCTCTTCCTGGACACACTCAAGGGTGTGGGGCCCATAGGCCAAGGAGTGGTCAGTCCAGTCACAGGATATAATAGAAAATAATAATATTGTTAATGTGGCGGCTGAAGTTTATGTCCTCGTCAAATGTTACACCCAGATGTCATGATTTGGAAGGCTGATCAACTCTGTAATGGTAACAAACATCTCAGTTAACTTCCTGTTTAAAGATGGCTCAATTGAGTCATCTTCCTCATTCATTCATCATCAAATTAAAGCCTTCATTGTGATGGTAAAGTTCTGGCTCTGTACTGATTGTGGTGAGATTGAAACTGGCTTGGGTTAAATAAACAACTCTGGATTCTGAATTTGGTTGAGCTTCTTTCTTTCTTGAAAGATGATTTTAAAGGACTTTTTGTTTTTGTTTTTTTGCTTGGATTTCTATCTTATTTTTCAGCTTGAATTGCCCTGAAACTGATGCTGTGGGTTAGTATCAGTACCATATTAGCATCCCTAACTCAAACAGTGCGACCAGGGGTGGGGTGACGCGTCAACGTAAAGTGACTACTTGATTACGTAAATACGTCGATTTGCATAACCGTGCGCCGACGATGAAAGCATGCACGCAACCGGAGAACAAGCTGCGGCGAAAAAAAGTCCCACGGTCTAAAGTGGAAGCATCGCGGAGCGCGTTGTCAAGGCGACAGCACTTTGTGTCCCCGCCCACCAAGTATATGCAGGGGTGGCGACCCCGCGGGCCGCACGCAGCTCTTTGCCGGCTGACGTGCGGAAGCGCAAACTGACCTGCGTCCTCCCCCCCATCCCCCGTCAGACCGACTGATCGCGGAGCAAATTGACCTGCGTCTCATGTATTTTTGCAAGCAATATGTTGGATTGTAAAACGGAGATTATCGGTCAAAAGGTGGCTAGTTGTGGAAAGAATGCACTGCAAATCTGTGTTACATTTGTTTGTTTTCAAGAGAAGACGATTGAAGATAATATTGAAATATTAATGAGATAAATTTGATATTTATTTTGGGGGAAATCAGTTATATTGAGTAATAAATATAATCTATAGATTAATCAACTAATCTAAAAAATAATCTGTACATCAATCGTTAAAAAAATAATCGTTAGGTGCAGCCCTAAGTGCGACAATGAAAACTGTGAGGGTCAGTAAAGCAGTATGAAATATAACGTATAGACGTACGTATATGAAATATATGTATGTATAAACGTATAAAATTACACCTGATAAACATTTGGGGGTGCTCTAACAAAGCATAAAACATGTTGGTTAATAAATAGCTAATTGTGAGGCGCCTATTTTAAGTACTTATATCAACATGTTCAGTGTATAAACAGCCACGCCCATTTCTATCATATATCTTCCCAATACATTCCTCAAATCACACTATGAATAATGAAGAGTCATGTGATATACTGTATATGTCCATATCAAAATTGGATTTTTTTTCATTTCAGAAAATTGCTTTAATTTCAGTTTGAGGAAGTCAATTTTCTCTGCTATCTTCTAGTGGACACTAAAAGAGGTGTGATGCGTTGAGATGATGGAAGTAAAACACCTTTCAACATGAATGGCTCGCCTCTAAAATATGACCTGATTTGTGTTTTAGAAGCTGAGGTGGTTATTTTCCTTGAATAAAGATGCATAATTTGTTATTTCACATGTTTGTAAGAGTAACTTTTCAAGTTGAACTAGTCTGGCCTTTATGGTAAACATGCGTAAACACCTCATCCAAATGCACATCACGTAAATATTGACTGAAGGTATGTTTACTAAAGTGAAAGTGTACAGAGAGAGTTTGATCAGTGCTGCAAGGGTTTGAAGTTCTGTGACTAAGACTGAACAAGCACAACAGACGAGATGGATTGGTTGAGACCGGACCAAACTACGATGTAGCCTGGGGATGGGGACTATTTCCTGGTTCCTCAACTCAGACATAATACTTCAACAAGAAACTCATTTCAAGCTTAAATCATTATAGGCTGCAACCCTCCTGGATCAGCCAGATTTACCACTCTAACTTCAATCCCAAATCTAGAGGGGTTGCCATTTTAATCAATAAGAGAACTCAAGTCTCATGTAACGATGTTAAGGCACGCTGATGCAGACAAAGGTATTACTGGTTAAGGTCTATGCGCCCAATTATGATGGCGTTAAGTTCCCTAATAGATTTCTTAGTGCTATCCCTCACCTTAATACTCACCGGCCAATATTTGGTGGCGATTTCAATTGCGTACTGGACCCAATCCTAGATCATTCTCATCCCCGCACATTATCCCTGTCGGCAATGGCCTAAGTTTTCTCTGACTTTGTCTCCCAGAATGGTTTGGTTGACCCTTCCATCTGACTTTCTGAGATTTAACAGCTTACCGCTCTCCTCAATTGGGAAATTGAATGTGATCCAAATGAATGTTTTGCTGAGATTTCTTTACCTATTTCAATCTCTTCCTCTATTCCTACCTAAACATTTCTTCCACTCTTTAGACAAAATGATCTGTGCCTTCATTTGGGGTGCAGAGCCTCCAAGGATCAGCAAATCACTTTTTGTTGTTGTATATTTTTATTGAAGCAAGCATTTGACTTGACAGTGTGCATACAGTTCTGGGTCATTTTGGAGATTGTTTTTTATACAGAAAGAGGGGGTAAGGAGAGAGAGACAGAGAAAATAAAAAAGGATGTATATTTGTTAGTATTATTGTTGATTAATTTTTTTCGAATAGGGGCAGAGAGCCAGAGGTAGAGAGAGAAAGGAGAACTTAGACCCTGAGGCAAATCACTATTACAAAGATGTAAGTTCCGGGGAGGTCTCGCCTTACCAAACCTCCAATCCTTTTTCTGGGCAATTCATATTGATAAATTACGCTACTGGGTTCACTCCCCTGATTTAGCCTGATGCCTTTATATTCTCCTCTCTCCCAACCAAGATCTCAATGTTCACCAAAAACCCTGTGGTTCTTAATAGTCTAAAGCTTTGGTACCAATTTAGGAAACACTTTAAATTTGCAAAAGCATCCCCCTAGGTCCAGTCCGCAAAACAACCACCTGTTCCCTCCCTCATTCTTAGACTCTTCCTTCTCAGTATGGCATCACAAAGGAATACAATGTTTCCTTGACTTGTATATTCAGATGGCAGTTTTAACAGCTTCTCCAATCTGTCAACTTTGAAGAGCTGGGAGCTGACTTTCTTTGGTTGTCACTAATGGTTTTCTCTTGCGTTGGACAGTTTGATGCAACTAACTAATGCTACTTGGCCTGTGAGCTCCCTAATTGCGCTATTACTCTCCTCTCTTCTTTGATTGACTTATTAGCTTTCACTGCACTTGTGTTTGTGCCGTTGGTTCAAGTGAGTAGTTTTGCTTGTGGTTTTCACTTTTTGAAGTCTCTCATTTTTATTATGTTGAGCAATCTGCATTTTTTGCAGTAGCAGTTCATCACTACTGTCCACCTCTTGCAAGGAAACCCTCATCTCTGCTCTTACATTGTCATTTGACAAGCAGGATGGGTTGAACACACTGGCTCTGGCCCAACTCCTTGTTGCTTTCTTCCCCCTGGGTTGTTGTTTCCACCTATTGGGCTGTGTCCGCATAGCCATTGCAAGATACCGAAAATGGCACCAAGTTCATGACCTCCGTCGCTGAGCTGTGATGCAGGTCATCCAGCATGTTGTTTAATTCCAGAAGCATGGACATGCCTTTAACAATTCTTGTTGCAGAGAGAAGATGAACTTAACGACTTTCTTGTTAAATGTGGCGACTTTGCAAAACGTCTTTGCGACTTTTTTTTGTCCAAACGACTAGCAACAAATCTAGTGACTTTTTCTGGTGTATTGTAGACTTTTCTAGTGTTTTGGAGACTGACATGAAAGCACGTATCGTTCTGCAGCTTTTTCCCCTCCGCCACTCCAAAGTCTCACAGTAGCCTTGTGCAGCAGTCCCTGCTGCAGTGAATCGTGGGTGTGGTCAGTAGCTCGCCAGAAGGCATTTGAGGAACACACATAACTACCAAGAAAACACCAGCAGTCTCAGTTTTTCCAACGGGGCTCGAACCAAAAGGACAGGAAGAGCAAACTTAGGTCAGGCAGTGCGTGTGAAAAATTACAGGGGCGGAGAGAAGTGGATAGAAGATGTGGTTACTGATGTTTTGGGTTCTGTAACATACTTCGTGAATGTAAATGGAACATGTATAAAACGACACGTAAATCCGATCCTGGATTCAAAGAGAAAGAATGTGACTCCAGAACAAATGATAAACACTGAAGGAGACTGACACTGTGAAGGTTGTCTGCAAGCCGACACAGGAGGACTCTCAAAGCTCAGCCAATGACAAACCTTAAAAGCCACTTTTGTGTGCTAAAGAGTGAGTCTGAGTTTGTCTGTGTGAGTGGTCAGATTGCTTCAGTTGTTAGATCAGTGGTTCCCAGTAGCGGGCCGTGCATTTCACACCAAGGCCTTCAGTGATGTCCATTTTACGCCACAGTTTCGTTTGCAAAACTTCTTCTCTGCTTCACTCTGTCCTGCTCTGTTCATGTAGTAGACCGTCATCACGCCCCGCCTCTTCCCTCCCTGCATGTATTCTTCAAACCTTTTGCGAGCTACACAGAAACCAGTGGCGAGCTACTGGTCGCTCGCGAGCGGCCTGGTGGAGTCCACTGGTGTATGACAACACAAAGGTTTGGTTGTTGCATCACCAAGTGGCAGAAACACAAACTGCAGCTTCTCGATCCAAACAACAAAGCAGCACGTTTGACATTATTTATTTTGCAACAACAATTACACGAGGAGGACCTGTTAAGAACACCACGTAATATAAATTGGAGGAGCTTTAACATGTGCAATACTTAAAGCAGCCACACACAGAGAAGGAGGGAAATGAGGCCCATTCACAGCAGTTTGGCAGCTCAGTTTTAAGGAAACGAGTCTGTAAAGTAAAGATCTGCAACATTTCCAGTGAGATCTTATGGAGCAGAGCTGAGTGGCGCCAAATTGTTCATTGATCAGTGACCACAGACGTTCATACGTTCATCCCAGGGGAGTGACACCTACTGTGGCCAATCATATTACTGTGAGGCAGGGAGGACACACCCCCTCCTAGTCTGAAAGCAGAGCTCTGTCTTTTCCCTGGACGGGAGGCTTTCCTTCTTTGTGAGGGTTGATTGACACGTTCGGAATCTGACACAGCAAACAATACGCCTCTGACACAAGTAAAACACACACACTGACACAGTAAAACACAGTAAAAGTACTTCACTACAGTAAATCTGCACAGTTGCTTGTAAAAGAGGGCGAGCAGCAGGTCAGCTTCTATTGATGAGTTTCTTTCTTTGAATCAGAATGACTCCACTCCTTATTCATTGCTCTGGGAGTCACTGCACAGCGGCTTAATGACACTGCATTTTCTTAAACTTGAGAAAATGTAACATACAACGAGAGGACATGCTGAAAAGTTTGTTCACAAATAGCCACCTTATATATCAAGTAAAAAGGAAAACAAACAAAAAAGGAAATGTGACGATTAGAATACATTAAAATCCTTATAAAGGACAGAAAAGAAAAGATTAAAAAGAATCAAACGTATAAAGGAACATTATTATCTGCTCCTTGTCTTGTCCCTCCAAAATTCCTGTATTTTCCCAGCAATTAGTCAATTCAACACTGGTAAATTGGCGATTAAATGAGCAGATGTCCTCTTTTTAATGACTGCATCATTATTCAAGGAAAACGATCACCTCCACCAGTTTTAGGACAATTCTAGCAGAAAATATCAAATAAAAATGTGTGTGTGTCAGCATCTTATGCTTGAACTCCAAATTTCAAACTAAAATGACCTTTAAAAAAAGAAAGAAGCTCAACCAAATTCAGAATGCAAAGTTGTTTATTTAATCCAAGCAGGTTTCAATCTCACCACAATCAGTACAGAGCCAGAACTTTAGCATCACAATGAAAGCTTTAGTTTGATTATGAATGAATGAGGAAGATGACTTGGTTGAAAGTGAGCTGAGATGTTTGTTACAACGCCTCCACAGTTGATCAGCCTTCCAAATGATGACATCATTGAGGCCTGTTGTCTATGATGAGATGGACCTGATGGTAGCAGAGGTGATGAAGGTCATCACAAGTGTATGGAGCACACAAATTTTCTTTTAACTGCACAGGAGATGTCGTTGAATTTTCCTGCGGAAAGACGTCAGATGTTAGACAACAAACAAACAGTTTGGATCTCTGTGGTCTGTGTGATGAAGGTTTAACTCTTTGTCTTATGTGGCGTCTTTAAGTCTAACAGCACAAACGGCACGCTCCCGGCCCCTGGTGCCTGGTTGCTGAGGAAACAGTGAGTACTTGGTACCTGAGGCATACATCTCCACACAGTCCTCTTCATGCAAGTTGTTGGGTTCACCATTAGCCCAGGGTTTGTAGCTGAAGACGGAGCCATCGGTGTAGAAGAAGAGATTCTCCTGGAAGAGGAAGGATGTGGAAATTAGAGGCGTCGCCATTGATTATTTTGAAAATCAATCATTAATTGAGGAGTTGGTATCTGTATATGTATTGTATATGTATATTGCATATGTGTGTACTTTGATTATATGTGTCTGTTTCCCAATCCTAACTATTAACACTTTTCATAAATGTGATTGGCCACAGTAGGCGTCACTCTCTGAGATGAACTGACAGAAGTGTTGTCATGTGACTCTGTGAGGATTTTCAGTTCTTTGTACTTCACTGACCCTCAGTGCGTCGTGAAGTCCAGTCCAGGTTCTGGGATCGTGTTCACCTGATTTCTTAAACAAATTGATGACAAACTGTGCTTCGTCATCGCTGTGGTAGGAGGCCAAATGACCTCCCCGACTCAGGCAATCAGCCTAATGAGAGGAGAGGAAGAGAAAGATCAATAGGAAGAATCTAGAAAACATTTGAACTAAAGGTGAAATGAATAAAGAGCAGCTGGAATCTGATTGGTTACCTCAGCATCAGGCATGTGAAGAATGCTGGACCGGAGCAGGTAACAATGATGTTTAAACTGACTCCAACCACAAGGACACATGGACCCTAACACACAAAGCCAGTCAATCAATCAAGATGTATCAATTATCACTGACTAAAATATCAAATGTTAAGAAACACCAAATGTAATCAAATGAATGAAGCAGGGCCGACCTTGAGCAGAGGCAAACTGTAAATGAACAAGAAACACAAAGTCAGAGGGAATTTCCAAAACAAATTCAATCAAATATCAGTTAAGATATCAACAAGAGATGTGAAGAAAATAAACTAAGGGGGAGCAAAAGTGAAGGAGATGAAGTAAAAACCACAAACAAAGACCTTAAACAGTTGAAATGAAACAGAAACACTAAGAACCTGAGTGTGTGTGTATTTAACTCACCAGAGCCACACTGACGAGCGTGATGAGATGAAGAACGGAGGCCATCTGTGTGACATGAAAGGAGTCCAGATGACTGAGCTTTTATTCAAACAGTAAAGGCATCACAGAATCAGACGAAACAAAGTGAAGACACTGACCTCAGCGGTGATGAAGAGGAGCTGATGTTGCAGCAGCAGGTTTCTGTGTCAGGATGATGCTGGAGGAAGAAACTCAGCACCTTTATACCTTCAAACATCCCACACACACACACACACACACACACACACACACACATTGCATTATCATGTGTCTATAATGACACATTAGGGAGCTGCCTTCAGTAAATAAACTGCAGATCTGTGTTTGGTTAATAAAAGTTATGAAGGTTGAGACGGTTTTAGCCTCAGCAGCTTCATGTGACTTTAAGATGGAACGATTCCACAGCTGCATAAAGTTTATTCAAAGTGACAAGTGCAGAAAATATGTTAAATGTTTCTACTGATTTATAAATCATGAATCCTCAGAGTCACCTGAGACTCTAAAGTCAGCTTCACCTCAGGAAGAAGGTCTGAATGTCTTGTTGTCCTATCATTTCAAAAGTCCTCTGAGGTCACCAGAAAGTCGCCGTTTAGTTTGGCGCCGCTCAGCTCGGCTCCACAAGATCTCACTGCAAATGGTGCAGGATCTGAATTAGTGCTTGGATTCTTCAGGATGTTGTCATGGAACTCAGAGACATGTGAGGTCCCTGAATGGGTCAATGGTGGGATGAGATGTGATACATTCATCCATTCATTGTCTCCACCATCACATTCTTTGGCTCACGACCCAGAGTTTGTGATCAGAGGGAAGAGTTGATGAAGATGCAGACGTGAGATCATGATGCATATCAGTTTATTTCAACTTAGCAACTTGTGTCACAGCCGGCTGGATGTTTGGGAATCATTAGGAAGCAATAATTTATAACTATTGAGGGTTAAATGCAGAGGACAAAGAGAGAGAAAGAGAAGAACATGTGACAAATAGGATTTTGACACATTCAGCAGTGTCAGCAGGTTTCCAGAGATCCTTGAATGAAGCCCTGAGGCTGTAAGGATATTCTGATATTGTTGAACATCCTGGTTATCTTCGGTAAACAGCAAGTAAGACATGAAAATGATGTGCAAACTTTTCTTCAGCTGTTCCTCCTCAGGCTGGATTGACTTTGATCATGGGGTCCAGCAGCAAAACACAAACGCTGCTGAAGCTGCCAGATTTAAGATTTAAGATCTTAAATCTTCAGATGAGACGTGTCTCTGCATGTAGATGAGATCAGAGGTAAGTGTTGATGAAGATGCAGATCAAAATAGCAACTTGTCCTTATGGGGACGGTAAAGTTGACCTTACACTGTGGAAACTGGGAGAACTGCTCCTTTACAGTCAAATCAACTAAAAAGCTGCTTTATTTTAGGTTATTACTTCAACAAAAGCCTGGCAGTGATCATGTGACTGTTTGATAAAGAGGTTAATGTGACAAACAGGATTTTGACACATTCAGCAGTGTCAGCAGGTTTCCAGAGATCCTTTAATGAAGCCCTGAGGATGTGAAGATATTCTGATATTGTTGAACATCCTGGTTATCTGCGCTAAAGAGCAAGTGAAACACGCAAATGATGTGCAAACTTTTCTTCAGCAGTCCATCCTCAGGCTGGCTTGACTTTGATCATGGGGTCCAGCAGCAAAACACAAACGCTGCTGAAGCTGTGAGACCACTGGTGTAGGGGCTTTGTGCGGAGACATCCACCAGCAGGGGGCGTCTCGAGGAAAAAAGTGGAGCTGTGGAGTGAAGTGTGTGTGTGTGTCTGTGTCTGTGTCTGTGTGTGTGTCTGTGTGTGTTTCTGTGTTTCTGTGTCTGTGTGTTAGCCTGTGTGTCACAATAACGCAACATAAGCTCATTAAGGCCACTCAGGTTGCTTCCCTCATCTTGCAGCAACTGTTTGTGTTTGACAACACAAAGGTTTGGTTGTTGCATCACCAAGTGGCAGAAACACAAACTGCAGCTTCTCGATCCAAACAACAGAGCAGCACGTTTGACATTATTTATTTTGCAACAACAATTAAACGAGGAGGACCTGTTAAGAACACAACGTAATATAAATTGGAGGAGCTTTAACATGTGCAATACTTAAAGCAGCCACACACAGAGAAGGAGGGAAATGAGGCCCATTCACAGCAGTTTGGCAGCTCAGTTTTAAGGAAACGAGTCTGTAAAGTAAAGATCTGCAACATTTCCAGTGAGATCTTATGGAGCAGAGCTGAGTGGCGCCAAATTGTTCATTGATCAGTGACCACAGACGTTCATACGTTCATCCCAGGGGAGTGACACCTACTGTGGCCAATCATATTACTGTGAGGCAGGGAGGACACACCCCCTCCTAGTCTGAAAGCAGAGCTCTGTCTTTTCCCTGGACGGGAGGCTTTCCTTCTTTGTGAGGGTTGATTGACACGTTCGGAATCTGACACAGCAAACAATACGCCTCTGACACAAGTAAAACACACACACTGACACAGTAAAACACAGTAAAAGTACTTCACTACAGTAAATCTGCACAGTTGCTTGTAAAAGAGGGCGAGCAGCAGGTCAGCTTCTATTGATGAGTTTCTTTCTTTGAATCAGAATGACTCCACTCCTTATTCATTGCTCTGGGAGTCACTGCACAGCGGCTTAATGACACTGCATTTTCTTAAACTTGAGAAAATGTAACATACAACGAGAGGACATGCTGAAAAGTTTGTTCATAAATAGCCACCTTATATATCAAGTAAAAAGGAAAACAAACAAAAAAGGAAATGTGACGATTATAATATATTAAAGTTCTTATAAAGGATAGAAAAGAAAAGATTAAAAAGAATCAAACGTATAAAGGAACATTATTATCTGCTCCTTGTCTTGTCCCTCCAAAATTCCTGTATTTTCCCAGCAATTAGTCAATTCAACACTGGTAAATTGGCGATTAAATGAGCAGATGTCCTCTTTTTAATGACTGCATCATTATTCAAGGAAAACGATCACCTCCACCAGTTTTAGGACAATTCTAGCAGAAAATATCAAATAAAAATGTGTGTGTGTCAGCATCTTATGCTTGAACTCCAAATTTCAAACTAAAATGACCTTTAAAAAAAGAAAGAAGCTCAACCAAATTCAGAATGCAAAGTTGTTTATTTAATCCAAGCAGGTTTCAATCTCACCACAATCAGTACAGAGCCAGAACTTTAGCATCACAATGAAAGCTTTAGTTTGATGATGAATGAATGAAGAAGATGACTTGGTTGAAAGTGAGCTGAGATGTTTGTTACAACGCCTCCACAGTTGATCAGCCTTCCAAATGATGACATCATTGAGGCCTGTTGTCTATGATGAGATGGACCTGATGGTAGCAGAGGTGATGAAGGTCATCACAAGTGTATGGAGCACACAAATTTTCTTTTAACTGCACAGGAGATGTCGTTGAATTTTCCTGCGGAAAGACGTCAGATGTTAGACAACAAACAAACAGTTTGGATCTCTGTGGTCTGTGTGATGAAGGTTTAACTCTTTGTCTTATGTGGCGTCTTTAAGTCTAACAGCACAAACGGCACGCTCCCGGCCCCTGGTGCCTGGTTGCTGAGGAAACAGTGAGTACTTGGTACCTGAGGCATACATCTCCACACAGTCCTCTTCATGCAAGTTGTTGGGTTCACCATTAGCCCAGGGTTTGTAGCTGAAGACGGAGCCATCGGTGTAGAAGAAGAGATTCTCCTGGAAGAGGAAGGATGTGGAAATTAGAGGCGTCGCCATTGATTATTTTGAAAATCAATCATTAATTGAGGAGTTGGTATCTGTATATGTATTGTATATGTATATTGCATATGTGTGTACTTTGATTATATGTGTCTGTTTCCCAATCCTAACTATTAACACTTTTCATAAATGTGATTGGCCACAGTAGGCGTCACTCTCTGAGATGAACTGACAGAAGTGTTGTCATGTGACTCTGTGAGGATTTTCAGTTCTTTGTACTTCACTGACCCTCAGTGCGTCGTGAAGTCCAGTCCAGGTTCTGGGATCGTGTTCACCTGATTTCTTAAACAAATTGATGACAAACTGTGCTTCGTCATCGCTGTGGTAGGAGGCCAAATGACCTCCCCGACTCAGGCAATCAGCCTAATGAGAGGAGAGGAAGAGAAAGATCAATAGGAAGAATCTAGAAAACATTTGAACTAAAGGTGAAATGAATAAAGAGCAGCTGGAATCTGATTGGTTACCTCAGCATCAGGCATGTGAAGAATGCTGGACCGGAGCAGGTAACAATGATGTTTAAACTGACTCCAACCACAAGGACACATGGACCCTAACACACAAAGCCAGTCAATCAATCAAGATGTATCAATTATCACTGACTAAAATATCAAATGTTAAGAAACACCAAATGTAATCAAATGAATGAAGCAGGGCCGACCTTGAGCAGAGGCAAACTGTAAATGAACAAGAAACACAAAGTCAGAGGGAATTTCCAAAACAAATTCAATCAAATATCAGTTAAGATATCAACAAGAGATGTGAAGAAAATAAACTAAGGGGGAGCAAAAGTGAAGGAGATGAAGTAAAAACCACAAACAAAGACCTTAAACAGTTGAAATGAAACAGAAACACTAAGAACCTGAGTGTGTGTGTATTTAACTCACCAGAGCCACACTGACGAGCGTGATGAGATGAAGAACGGAGGCCATCTGTGTGACATGAAAGGAGTCCAGATGACTGAGCTTTTATTCAAACAGTAAAGGCATCACAGAATCAGACGAAACAAAGTGAAGACACTGACCTCAGCGGTGATGAAGAGGAGCTGATGTTGCAGCAGCAGGTTTCTGTGTCAGGATGATGCTGGAGGAAGAAACTCAGCACCTTTATACCTTCAAACATCCCACACACACACACACACACACACACACACACACACACATTGCATTATCATGTGTCTATAATGACACATTAGGGAGCTGCCTTCAGTAAATAAACTGCAGATCTGTGTTTGGTTAATAAAAGTTATGAAGGTTGAGACGGTTTTAGCCTCAGCAGCTTCATGTGACTTTAAGATGGAACGATTCCACAGCTGCATAAAGTTTATTCAAAGTGACAAGTGCAGAAAATATGTTAAATGTTTCTACTGATTTATAAATCATGAATCCTCAGAGTCACCTGAGACTCTAAAGTCAGCTTCACCTCAGGAAGAAGGTCTGAATGTCTTGTTGTCCTATCATTTCAAAAATCATCTGAGGTCACCAGAAAGTCGCCGTTTAGTTTGGCGCCGCTCAGCTCGGCTCCACAAGATCTCACTGCAAATGGTGCAGGATCTGAATTAGTGCTTGGATTCTTCAGGATGTTGTCATGGAACTCAGAGACATGTGAGGTCCCTGAATGGGTCAATGGTGGGATGAGATGTGATACATTCATCCATTCATTGTCTTCACCATCACATTCTTTGGCTCACGACCCAGAGTTTGTGATCAGAGGGAAGAGTTGATGAAGATGCAGACGTGAGATCATGATGCATATCAGTTTATTTCAACTTAGCAACTTGTGTCACAGCCGGCTGGATGTTTGGGAATCATTAGGAAGCAATAATTTATAACTATTGAGGGTTAAATGCAGAGGACAAAGAGAGAGAAAGAGAAGAACATGTGACAAATAGGATTTTGACACATTCAGCAGTGTCAGCAGGTTTCCAGAGATCCTTGAATGAAGCCCTGAGGCTGTAAGGATATTCTGATATTGTTGAACATCCTGGTTATCTTCGGTAAACAGCAAGTAAGACATGAAAATGATGTGCAAACTTTTCTTCAGCTGTTCCTCCTCAGGCTGGATTGACTTTGATCATGGGGTCCAGCAGCAAAACACAAACGCTGCTGAAGCTGCCAGATTTAAGATTTAAGATCTTAAATCTTCAGATGAGACGTGTCTCTGCATGTAGATGAGATCAGAGGTAAGTGTTGATGAAGATGCAGATCAAAATAGCAACTTGTCCTTATGGGGACGGTAAAGTTGACCTTACACTGTGGAAACTGGGAGAACTGCTCCTTTACAGTCAAATCAACTAAAAAGCTGCTTTATTTTAGGTTATTACTTCAACAAAAGCCTGGCAGTGATCATGTGACTGTTTGATAAAGAGGTTAATGTGACAAACAGGATTTTGACACATTCAGCAGTGTCAGCAGGTTTCCAGAGATCCTTTAATGAAGCCCTGAGGATGTGAAGATATTCTGATATTGTTGAACATCCTGGTTATCTGCGCTAAAGAGCAAGTGAAACACGCAAATGATGTGCAAACTTTTCTTCAGCAGTCCATCCTCAGGCTGGCTTGACTTTGATCATGGGGTCCAGCAGCAAAACACAAACGCTGCTGAAGCTGTGAGACCACTGGTGTAGGGGCTTTGTGCGGAGACATCCACCAGCAGGGGGCGTCTCGAGGAAAAAAGTGGAGCTGTGGAGTGAAGTGTGTGTGTGTGTGTGTGTGTGTCTGTGTCTGTGTCTGTGTGTGTGTCTGTGTGTGTTTCTGTGTTTCTGTGTCTGTGTGTTAGCCTGTGTGTCACAATAACGCAACATAAGCTCATTAAGGCCACTCAGGTTGCTTCCCTCATCTTGCAGCAACTGTTTGTGTTTGACAACACAAAGGTTTGGTTGTTGCATCACCAAGTGGCAGAAACACAAACTGCAGCTTCTCGATCCAAACAACAGAGCAGCACGTTTGACATTATTTATTTTGCAACAACAATTAAACGAGGAGGACCTGTTAAGAACACCACGTAATATAAATTGGAGGAGCTTTAACATGTGCAATACTTAAAGCAGCCACACACAGAGAAGGAGGGAAATGAGGCCCATTCACAGCAGTTTGGCAGCTCAGTTTTAAGGAAACGAGTCTGTAAAGTAAAGATCTGCAACATTTCCAGTGAGATCTTATGGAGCAGAGCTGAGTGGCGCCAAATTGTTCATTGATCAGTGACCACAGACGTTCATACCTTCATCCCAGGGGAGTGACACCTACTGTGGCCAATCATATTACTGTGAGGCAGGGAGGACACACCCCCTCCTAGTCTGAAAGCAGAGCTCTGTCTTTTCCCTGGACGGGAGGCTTTCCTTCTTTGTGAGGGTTGATTGACACGTTCGGAATCTGACACAGCAAACAATACGCCTCTGACACAAGTAAAACACACACACTGACACAGTAAAACACAGTAAAAGTACTTCACTACAGTAAATCTGCACAGTTGCTTGTAAAAGAGGGCGAGCAGCAGGTCAGCTTCTATTGATGAGTTTCTTTCTTTGAATCAGAATGACTCCACTCCTTATTCATTGCTCTGGGAGTCACTGCACAGCGGCTTAATGACACTGCATTTTCTTAAACTTGAGAAAATGTAACATACAACGAGAGGACATGCTGAAAAGTTTGTTCATAAATAGCCACCTTATATATCAAGTAAAAAGGAAAACAAACAAAAAAGGAAATGTGACGATTATAATATATTAAAGTTCTTATAAAGGATAGAAAAGAAAAGATTAAAAAGAATCAAACGTATAAAGGAACATTATTATCTGCTCCTTGTCTTGTCCCTCCAAAATTCCTGTATTTTCCCAGCAATTAGTCAATTCAACACTGGTAAATTGGCGATTAAATGAGCAGATGTCCTCTTTTTAATGACTGCATCATTATTCAAGGAAAACGATCACCTCCACCAGTTTTAGGACAATTCTAGCAGAAAATATCAAATAAAAATGTGTGTGTGTCAGCATCTTATGCTTGAACTCCAAATTTCAAACTAAAATGACCTTTAAAAAAAGAAAGAAGCTCAACCAAATTCAGAATGCAAAGTTGTTTATTTAATCCAAGCAGGTTTCAATCTCACCACAATCAGTACAGAGCCAGAACTTTAGCATCACAATGAAAGCTTTAGTTTGATGATGAATGAATGAAGAAGATGACTTGGTTGAAAGTGAGCTGAGATGTTTGTTACAACGCCTCCACAGTTGATCAGCCTTCCAAATGATGACATCATTGAGGCCTGTTGTCTATGATGAGAGGGACCTGATGGTAGCAGAGGTCATGAAGGTCATCACAAGTGTATGGAGCACACAAATTTTCTTTTAACTGCACAGGAGATGTCGTTGAATTTTCCTGCGGAAAGACGTCAGATGTTAGACAACAAACAAACAGTTTGGATCTCTGTGGTCTGTGTGATGAAGGTTTAACTCTTTGTCTTATGTGGCGTCTTTAAGTCTAACAGCACAAACGGCACGCTCCCGGCCCCTGGTGCCTGGTTGCTGAGGAAACAGTGAGTACTTGGTACCTGAGGCATACATCTCCACACAGTCCTCTTCATGCAAGTTGTTGGGTTCACCATTAGCCCAGGGTTTGTAGCTGAAGACGGAGCCATCGGTGTAGAAGAAGAGATTCTCCTGGAAGAGGAAGGATGTGGAAATTAGAGGCGTCGCCATTGATTATTTTGAAAATCAATCATTAATTGAGGAGTTGGTATCTGTATATGTATTGTATATGTATATTGCATATGTGTGTACTTTGATTATATGTGTCTGTTTCCCAATCCTAACTATTAACACTTTTCATAAATGTGATTGGCCACAGTAGGCGTCACTCTCTGAGATGAACTGACAGAAGTGTTGTCATGTGACTCTGTGAGGATTTTCAGTTCTTTGTACTTCACTGACCCTCAGTGCGTCGTGAAGTCCAGTCCAGGTTCTGGGATCGTGTTCACCTGATTTCTTAAACAAATTGATGACAAACTGTGCTTCGTCATCGCTGTGGTAGGAGGCCAAATGACCTCCCCGACTCAGGCAATCAGCCTAATGAGAGGAGAGGAAGAGAAAGATCAATAGGAAGAATCTAGAAAACATTTGAACTAAAGGTGAAATGAATAAAGAGCAGCTGGAATCTGATTGGTTACCTCAGCATCAGGCATGTGAAGAATGCTGGACCGGAGCAGGTAACAATGATGTTTAAACTGACTCCAACCACAAGGACACATGGACCCTAACACACAAAGCCAGTCAATCAATCAAGATGTATCAATTATCACTGACTAAAATATCAAATGTTAAGAAACACCAAATGTAATCAAATGAATGAAGCAGGGCCGACCTTGAGCAGAGGCAAACTGTAAATGAACAAGAAACACAAAGTCAGAGGGAATTTCCAAAACAAATTCAATCAAATATCAGTTAAGATATCAACAAGAGATGTGAAGAAAATAAACTAAGGGGGAGCAAAAGTGAAGGAGATGAAGTAAAAACCACAAACAAAGACCTTAAACAGTTGAAATGAAACAGAAACACTAAGAACCTGAGTGTGTGTGTATTTAACTCACCAGAGCCACACTGACGAGCGTGATGAGATGAAGAACGGAGGCCATCTGTGTGACATGAAAGGAGTCCAGATGACTGAGCTTTTATTCAAACAGTAAAGGCATCACAGAATCAGACGAAACAAAGTGAAGACACTGACCTCAGCGGTGATGAAGAGGAGCTGATGTTGCAGCAGCAGGTTTCTGTGTCAGGATGATGCTGGAGGAAGAAACTCAGCACCTTTATACCTTCAAACATCCCACACACACACACACACACACACACACACACACATTGCATTATCATGTGTCTATAATGACACATTAGGGAGCTGCCTTCAGTAAATAAACTGCAGATCTGTGTTTGGTTAATAAAAGTTATGAAGGTTGAGACGGTTTTAGCCTCAGCAGCTTCATGTGACTTTAAGATGGAACGATTCCACAGCTGCATAAAGTTTATTCAAAGTGACAAGTGCAGAAAATATGTTAAATGTTTCTACTGATTTATAAATCATGAATCCTCAGAGTCACCTGAGACTCTAAAGTCAGCTTCACCTCAGGAAGAAGGTCTGAATGTCTTGTTGTCCTATCATTTCAAAAATCATCTGAGGTCACCAGAAAGTCGCCGTTTAGTTTGGCGCCGCTCAGCTCGGCTCCACAAGATCTCACTGCAAATGGTGCAGGATCTGAATTAGTGCTTGGATTCTTCAGGATGTTGTCATGGAACTCAGAGACATGTGAGGTCCCTGAATGGGTCAATGGTGGGATGAGATGTGATACATTCATCCATTCATTGTCTCCACCATCACATTCTTTGGCTCACGACCCAGAGTTTGTGATCAGAGGGAAGAGTTGATGAAGATGCAGACGTGAGATCATGATGCATATCAGTTTATTTCAACTTAGCAACTTGTGTCACAGCCGGCTGGATGTTTGGGAATCATTAGGAAGCAATAATTTATAACTATTGAGGGTTAAATGCAGAGGACAAAGAGAGAGAAAGAGAAGAACATGTGACAAATAGGATTTTGACACATTCAGCAGTGTCAGCAGGTTTCCAGAGATCCTTGAATGAAGCCCTGAGGCTGTAAGGATATTCTGATATTGTTGAACATCCTGGTTATCTTCGGTAAACAGCAAGTAAGACATGAAAATGATGTGCAAACTTTTCTTCAGCTGTTCCTCCTCAGGCTGGATTGACTTTGATCATGGGGTCCAGCAGCAAAACACAAACGCTGCTGAAGCTGCCAGATTTAAGATTTAAGATCTTAAATCTTCAGATGAGACGTGTCTCTGCATGTAGATGAGATCAGAGGTAAGTGTTGATGAAGATGCAGATCAAAATAGCAACTTGTCCTTATGGGGACGGTAAAGTTGACCTTACACTGTGGAAACTGGGAGAACTGCTCCTTTACAGTCAAATCAACTAAAAAGCTGCTTTATTTTAGGTTATTACTTCAACAAAAGCCTGGCAGTGATCATGTGACTGTTTGATAAAGAGGTTAATGTGACAAACAGGATTTTGACACATTCAGCAGTGTCAGCAGGTTTCCAGAGATCCTTTAATGAAGCCCTGAGGATGTGAAGATATTCTGATATTGTTGAACATCCTGGTTATCTGCGCTAAAGAGCAAGTGAAACACGCAAATGATGTGCAAACTTTTCTTCAGCAGTCCATCCTCAGGCTGGCTTGACTTTGATCATGGGGTCCAGCAGCAAAACACAAACGCTGCTGAAGCTGAGACCACTGGTGTAGGGGCTTTGTGCGGAGACATCCACCAGCAGGGGGCGTCTCGAGGAAAAAAGTGGAGCTGTGGAGTGAAGTGTGTGTGTGTGTGTGTGTGTGTGTGTCTGTGTCTGTGTCTGTGTGTGTGTCTGTGTGTGTTTCTGTGTTTCTGTGTCTGTGTGTTAGCCTGTGTGTCACAATAACGCAACATAAGCTCATTAAGGCCACTCAGGTTGCTTCCCTCATCTTGCAGCAACTGTTTGTGTTTGACAACACAAAGGTTTGGTTGTTGCATCACCAAGTGGCAGAAACACAAACTGCAGCTTCTCGATCCAAACAACAGAGCAGCACGTTTGACATTATTTATTTTGCAACAACAATTAAACGAGGAGGACCTGTTAAGAACACAACGTAATATAAATTGGAGGAGCTTTAACATGTGCAATACTTAAAGCAGCCACACACAGAGAAGGAGGGAAATGAGGCCCATTCACAGCAGTTTGGCAGCTCAGTTTTAAGGAAACGAGTCTGTAAAGTAAAGATCTGCAACATTTCCAGTGAGATCTTATGGAGCAGAGCTGAGTGGCGCCAAATTGTTCATTGATCAGTGACCACAGACGTTCATACCTTCATCCCAGGGGAGTGACACCTACTGTGGCCAATCATATTACTGTGAGGCAGGGAGGACACACCCCCTCCTAGTCTGAAAGCAGAGCTCTGTCTTTTCCCTGGACGGGAGGCTTTCCTTCTTTGTGAGGGTTGATTGACACGTTCGGAATCTGACACAGCAAACAATACGCCTCTGACACAAGTAAAACACACACACTGACACAGTAAAACACAGTAAAAGTACTTCACTACAGTAAATCTGCACAGTTGCTTGTAAAAGAGGGCGAGCAGCAGGTCAGCTTCTATTGATGAGTTTCTTTCTTTGAATCAGAATGACTCCACTCCTTATTCATTGCTCTGGGAGTCACTGCACAGCGGCTTAATGACACTGCATTTTCTTAAACTTGAGAAAATGTAACATACAACGAGAGGACATGCTGAAAAGTTTGTTCATAAATAGCCACCTTATATATCAAGTAAAAAGGAAAACAAACAAAAAAGGAAATGTGACGATTATAATATATTAAAGTTCTTATAAAGGATAGAAAAGAAAAGATTAAAAAGAATCAAACGTATAAAGGAACATTATTATCTGCTCCTTGTCTTGTCCCTCCAAAATTCCTGTATTTTCCCAGCAATTAGTCAATTCAACACTGGTAAATTGGCGATTAAATGAGCAGATGTCCTCTTTTTAATGACTGCATCATTATTCAAGGAAAACGATCACCTCCACCAGTTTTAGGACAATTCTAGCAGAAAATATCAAATAAAAATGTGTGTGTGTCAGCATCTTATGCTTGAACTCCAAATTTCAAACTAAAATGACCTTTAAAAAAAGAAAGAAGCTCAACCAAATTCAGAATGCAAAGTTGTTTATTTAATCCAAGCAGGTTTCAATCTCACCACAATCAGTACAGAGCCAGAACTTTAGCATCACAATGAAAGCTTTAGTTTGATGATGAATGAATGAAGAAGATGACTTGGTTGAAAGTGAGCTGAGATGTTTGTTACAACGCCTCCACAGTTGATCAGCCTTCCAAATGATGACATCATTGAGGCCTGTTGTCTATGATGAGATGGACCTGATGGTAGCAGAGGTGATGAAGGTCATCACAAGTGTATGGAGCACACAAATTTTCTTTTAACTGCACAGGAGATGTCGTTGAATTTTCCTGCGGAAAGACGTCAGATGTTAGACAACAAACAAACAGTTTGGATCTCTGTGGTCTGTGTGATGAAGGTTTAACTCTTTGTCTTATGTGGCGTCTTTAAGTCTAACAGCACAAACGGCACGCTCCCGGCCCCTGGTGCCTGGTTGCTGAGGAAACAGTGAGTACTTGGTACCTGAGGCATACATCTCCACACAGTCCTCTTCATGCAAGTTGTTGGGTTCACCATTAGCCCAGGGTTTGTAGCTGAAGACGGAGCCATCGGTGTAGAAGAAGAGATTCTCCTGGAAGAGGAAGGATGTGGAAATTAGAGGCGTCGCCATTGATTATTTTGAAAATCAATCATTAATTGAGGAGTTGGTATCTGTATATGTATTGTATATGTATATTGCATATGTGTGTACTTTGATTATATGTGTCTGTTTCCCAATCCTAACTATTAACACTTTTCATAAATGTGATTGGCCACAGTAGGCGTCACTCTCTGAGATGAACTGACAGAAGTGTTGTCATGTGACTCTGTGAGGATTTTCAGTTCTTTGTACTTCACTGACCCTCAGTGCGTCGTGAAGTCCAGTCCAGGTTCTGGGATCGTGTTCACCTGATTTCTTAAACAAATTGATGACAAACTGTGCTTCGTCATCGCTGTGGTAGGAGGCCAAATGACCTCCCCGACTCAGGCAATCAGCCTAATGAGAGGAGAGGAAGAGAAAGATCAATAGGAAGAATCTAGAAAACATTTGAACTAAAGGTGAAATGAATAAAGAGCAGCTGGAATCTGATTGGTTACCTCAGCATCAGGCATGTGAAGAATGCTGGACCGGAGCAGGTAACAATGATGTTTAAACTGACTCCAACCACAAGGACACATGGACCCTAACACACAAAGCCAGTCAATCAATCAAGATGTATCAATTATCACTGACTAAAATATCAAATGTTAAGAAACACCAAATGTAATCAAATGAATGAAGCAGGGCCGACCTTGAGCAGAGGCAAACTGTAAATGAACAAGAAACACAAAGTCAGAGGGAATTTCCAAAACAAATTCAATCAAATATCAGTTAAGATATCAACAAGAGATGTGAAGAAAATAAACTAAGGGGGAGCAAAAGTGAAGGAGATGAAGTAAAAACCACAAACAAAGACCTTAAACAGTTGAAATGAAACAGAAACACTAAGAACCTGAGTGTGTGTGTATTTAACTCACCAGAGCCACACTGACGAGCGTGATGAGATGAAGAACGGAGGCCATCTGTGTGACATGAAAGGAGTCCAGATGACTGAGCTTTTATTCAAACAGTAAAGGCATCACAGAATCAAACGAAACAAAGTGAAGACACTGACCTCAGCGGTGATGAAGAGGAGCTGATGTTGCAGCAGCAGGTTTCTGTGTCAGGATGATGCTGGAGGAAGAAACTCAGCACCTTTATACCTTCAAACATCCCACACACACACACACACACACACACACACACACACACATTGCATTATCATGTGTCTATAATGACACATTAGGGAGCTGCCTTCAGTAAATAAACTGCAGATCTGTGTTTGGTTAATAAAAGTTATGAAGGTTGAGACGGTTTTAGCCTCAGCAGCTTCATGTGACTTTAAGATGGAACGATTCCACAGCTGCATAAAGTTTATTCAAAGTGACAAGTGCAGAAAATATGTTAAATGTTTCTACTGATTTATAAATCATGAATCCTCAGAGTCACCTGAGACTCTAAAGTCAGCTTCACCTCAGGAAGAAGGTCTGAATGTCTTGTTGTCCTATCATTTCAAAAATCATCTGAGGTCACCAGAAAGTCGCCGTTTAGTTTGGCGCCGCTCAGCTCGGCTCCACAAGATCTCACTGCAAATGGTGCAGGATCTGAATTAGTGCTTGGATTCTTCAGGATGTTGTCATGGAACTCAGAGACATGTGAGGTCCCTGAATGGGTCAATGGTGGGATGAGATGTGATACATTCATCCATTCATTGTCTCCACCATCACATTCTTTGGCTCACGACCCAGAGTTTGTGATCAGAGGGAAGAGTTGATGAAGATGCAGACGTGAGATCATGATGCATATCAGTTTATTTCAACTTAGCAACTTGTGTCACAGCCGGCTGGATGTTTGGGAATCATTAGGAAGCAATAATTTATAACTATTGAGGGTTAAATGCAGAGGACAAAGAGAGAGAAAGAGAAGAACATGTGACAAATAGGATTTTGACACATTCAGCAGTGTCAGCAGGTTTCCAGAGATCCTTGAATGAAGCCCTGAGGCTGTAAGGATATTCTGATATTGTTGAACATCCTGGTTATCTTCGGTAAACAGCAAGTAAGACATGAAAATGATGTGCAAACTTTTCTTCAGCTGTTCCTCCTCAGGCTGGATTGACTTTGATCATGGGGTCCAGCAGCAAAACACAAACGCTGCTGAAGCTGCCAGATTTAAGATTTAAGATCTTAAATCTTCAGATGAGACGTGTCTCTGCATGTAGATGAGATCAGAGGTAAGTGTTGATGAAGATGCAGATCAAAATAGCAACTTGTCCTTATGGGGACGGTAAAGTTGACCTTACACTGTGGAAACTGGGAGAACTGCTCCTTTACAGTCAAATCAACTAAAAAGCTGCTTTATTTTAGGTTATTACTTCAACAAAAGCCTGGCAGTGATCATGTGACTGTTTGATAAAGAGGTTAATGTGACAAACAGGATTTTGACACATTCAGCAGTGTCAGCAGGTTTCCAGAGATCCTTTAATGAAGCCCTGAGGATGTGAAGATATTCTGATATTGTTGAACATCCTGGTTATCTGCGCTAAAGAGCAAGTGAAACACGCAAATGATGTGCAAACTTTTCTTCAGCAGTCCATCCTCAGGCTGGCTTGACTTTGATCATGGGGTCCAGCAGCAAAACACAAACGCTGCTGAAGCTGTGAGACCACTGGTGTAGGGGCTTTGTGCGGAGACATCCACCAGCAGGGGGCGTCTCGAGGAAAAAAGTGGAGCTGTGGAGTGAAGTGTGTGTGTGTGTGTGTGTGTGTCTGTGTCTGTGTCTGTGTGTGTGTCTGTGTGTGTTTCTGTGTTTCTGTGTCTGTGTGTTAGCCTGTGTGTCACAATAACGCAACATAAGCTCATTAAGGCCACTCAGGTTGCTTCCCTCATCTTGCAGCAACTGTTTGTGTTTGACAACACAAAGGTTTGGTTGTTGCATCACCAAGTGGCAGAAACACAAACTGCAGCTTCTCGATCCAAACAACAGAGCAGCACGTTTGACATTATTTATTTTGCAACAACAATTAAACGAGGAGGACCTGTTAAGAACACAACGTAATATAAATTGGAGGAGCTTTAACATGTGCAATACTTAAAGCAGCCACACACAGAGAAGGAGGGAAATGAGGCCCATTCACAGCAGTTTGGCAGCTCAGTTTTAAGGAAACGAGTCTGTAAAGTAAAGATCTGCAACATTTCCAGTGAGATCTTATGGAGCAGAGCTGAGTGGCGCCAAATTGTTCATTGATCAGTGACCACAGACGTTCATACCTTCATCCCAGGGGAGTGACACCTACTGTGGCCAATCATATTACTGTGAGGCAGGGAGGACACACCCCCTCCTAGTCTGAAAGCAGAGCTCTGTCTTTTCCCTGGACGGGAGGCTTTCCTTCTTTGTGAGGGTTGATTGACACGTTCGGAATCTGACACAGCAAACAATACGCCTCTGACACAAGTAAAACACACACACTGACACAGTAAAACACAGTAAAAGTACTTCACTACAGTAAATCTGCACAGTTGCTTGTAAAAGAGGGCGAGCAGCAGGTCAGCTTCTATTGATGAGTTTCTTTCTTTGAATCAGAATGACTCCACTCCTTATTCATTGCTCTGGGAGTCACTGCACAGCGGCTTAATGACACTGCATTTTCTTAAACTTGAGAAAATGTAACATACAACGAGAGGACATGCTGAAAAGTTTGTTCATAAATAGCCACCTTATATATCAAGTAAAAAGGAAAACAAACAAAAAAGGAAATGTGACGATTATAATATATTAAAGTTCTTATAAAGGATAGAAAAGAAAAGATTAAAAAGAATCAAACGTATAAAGGAACATTATTATCTGCTCCTTGTCTTGTCCCTCCAAAATTCCTGTATTTTCCCAGCAATTAGTCAATTCAACACTGGTAAATTGGCGATTAAATGAGCAGATGTCCTCTTTTTAATGACTGCATCATTATTCAAGGAAAACGATCACCTCCACCAGTTTTAGGACAATTCTAGCAGAAAATATCAAATAAAAATGTGTGTGTGTCAGCATCTTATGCTTGAACTCCAAATTTCAAACTAAAATGACCTTTAAAAAGTTCACAAACAGTATCAGTCTGAAGGGGAGAGTTTCGGTAAAAGTTAAGTGAAATAGACACAAGTGCATGCTTACCTTGCTTGTGGTCCAGCATTACTGGGTAGGTAGAGATAGGATCAAGCTGTTAAAACTGTATTTCTCTTCTGTAAACTGAGAGAGAGCGTACAGGAGTTATGTGACAGATACCCAGAGATGTTTCAGCCCAGTCGAGGGAAAGGGACAGGGATCAAAGCCCACTTCCATGTTGAACCAGGGGCTATTCCTAAATTTTGCAAACTACTCTATGTGCCTTATGCTCTTAAAGAAGCAGTGGAAGCTCATTTAAGCAAAATATAGGCTGGTGGGGTTATCACGCCTATCAAGTACAGAGAATGGGCCTCACCAACAGTACACATTCTTAAATTGGACCAGACAGTGAGAATATGTGGGGACTATTAAATGTCCAGCCCATGGCTTGAGGTAGATTAGTACCCCATACCAAAACCACAGGACCTGTTCACTAAACTAGCAGGAGGTGTGAAGTTCAGCAAGCTTGAGTTGTCACAAGCGTATCAACAAGCCAGTCTATCAACTTAGATGACATTTTGGTCACAGGACACGGGAAAGCACATGAAAACTCTGGAAGAGATGCTAAAAAGACTGAAAAGTCAGTACATAAAAATGTGCCCTTTTCCAGCCTCGTGTGTCACATTTGGGACATGTAATTGATGCAGAGGGAATTCATCCCATGCAAGAGAAACACGAAGCTATAGCTAAGGCTGCAGGTCTTATTACCACTAAACTTGAGTAATTTTTCTCACAACTGAGTTATTATGCAATGTTCATACATAACCGTTCTACACTGATAGCACCTATGACAAGGTTACCAACTGAACAGTAATACAGCATCCATAGCATGTTTGGGAACGGGACAGTGGATGCACAGAGGTCAGAGGCCAAAGGCTTCCCAGCATCCTTTCTGATGGCGCTCACAGGTCGGCCATCTTGGCTCGAAGTGGGGAAGAAGGATTGATGCGGTGAGCTTCTTTTTATAATTTCTTTGCTTTTTCTGTCCCGTTTTCTACGAACAGCCACCGGTGCCGAGTAGAAACAGCAGAGCGGTGGCCCCGAAGTTACCGGGCCTGTGAAGACCTGGGAAGTTGCCGCGATTCCGAAACCGGCGCTCCGGCTTTGTCGCTGGTTTGTTGTTGTTTTGGAGGCTCTGCAGGCCCAAGCTCGAACAAAAAGCGTCAACCGGTCTCATCTCTGCCGGGCCGGGTCCAGCCTCTGTCACCCGCCGGAGTAACGAATCATCCCTGGAAGCTGTGGATGTTCTTCTGTAGCAATTTATTTAATTTGTAGCGAATGCTAGCCGTGATGCTAACATTCCAGTATATTCAAATGCTGGTCGCTAGCAACCACTAGCTCCCGCTGAGCTGTTAGCATTAGCCACAACTAACCGTCTAACGTCTTATAAGTTACTTATACAATGTAACGTCGGACAGACAATGTGAAGAGCCGAGTGTCTTCATTCGGACTATAAGCTAACCGGCCGCGTGTCCGGTTATGTCATTGCAGAAATTAAGGTGGAACGATTACCAGAGCTAACTTTAGCTTATTGGCTAACATTAGCCTTTTGCGACAATGCTGCACGTTTAACGTTAATGAAGCCGATTCACTTGAACGCGCTCTGTCTGTTTACTGCAGACAGCTACACGGAACTTTGACTGTTCACTACTCTAGACACTGTAAAAGGATATTATACATATAGCAATATTACGCTAGAAAACACTTACACGTTTCAAACAGTAATGCACATATGTATACATGTGTCAAATACATTGACTCCATTAACCGCAGCTCATGTTTACAGATGATGGTCCTAGTTTGGTCGAACTCCTTTTCATATTCACTCATTCAAAAGGTGTCGCAGGGCTCGATTATGAGTGAATCTGGATGTTAATCTGGAGTTATGAAGCTTCATATTTCCTGAGGCATATTTCGTTTGACCACACAGATCATAATTGATCAATACCTGATGAACCCTCTGTTCTGTGAGTTGTAATTGTTATCTTGACTTTGTTTCAAACTCCAAAAAAAACTCCATTTAACCTGTATATGTCAGGATTGCATGCCATCTTTAGTATCAGAATGTGAGACGTTGGATTTGGACTTGACATTGAGATTTGTGTTTGAACGGAATAACTAAAACACATTGCTTAGATTGGCCAGGTGGGTTTGCTCCAGGTGCCTGTCTGGTTTCCGTGCTATCAAAAACATCCGCAAGTTCATGCTCCTGCCATTGCTCCTGCCTGTACATCCGCAGTTGATCCCGATCTCTCCTCATAGCTAGGATGTGTACAATAAAGAACTAAACTTAACTTACTAACTATCTTAAACTAACTCAAGTGTGTATGTATGTAATAGTTTGTCTAGTCTCCACTTAGTAGCTAAATTATACCTTTTGCAGTGGGCTGGTGGTGTCAGCAGCCAGCTGTAGAGGCTGAATCTACACCAGATATTCATTCAGGGAGTGTTTTGGTTTCTGTGTAGTAGGAGTTAACAAACAATGACCTCAGGACATCACTGAAGCCTTCACAGGGAGAGAAACACAGGGAAAGTTATCAAGATTAAGCCTTGTTGATGGTAGATAATGATGAAAGAAGTTATGTGTATTGTATATATATTGAAATTAGTTTATTAAATGTGATTTTATGAGGTGAATGTTGATTTTGTTTATAGATAATGATGAAACGCGCACTGTTTGGACTCGTGGCTTGGGTCAGTCCAACAGAATTTTTTCAGGTTCCAGTCTGCTTAATTCAAAGCTCTGTGCTCTGCATCTGGCCAAGCCGGACACAAACGTAATGCAACACACTCGGCTGCCCGGGACCTGGACATGTTTTGTTTCTTCCCACAGTCCACACACACACACTTACTGTAGGTCTGGTGAAGTTGAAACTCTCTAAAAATCGCCTGTAGATGTGCCTGTGATAGCTACTATCTGCATGCTTTTGGAAGTATTATCAAAACGTCAAAGCTCAAACCCTCTTCAAGGCCAAACCAGTTCAGACTTACTTGGTCTTGGTCTAAGAACTAACTGCTGTTGATCGAAGGAAACAACGGTAACCAACATCTTTATGGATCCTCCTGGCCACGGTCTGACGCTCTCCCTTCTCCTCTGGTTTAATAGGTGACACGCGGCATGTTTGGTGCTAACAGGAAGAAGTTTGTGGAGGGGGTAGAGAGCGACTACACAGATGAGTCCAGCCTTTATTACAGCCAGCAGTCCATGTTCCCCCCACATCGAGCTGACAAAGACGTAAGACCTCCATCACCATTTCACGGTTTTTGTCCCACAATTAGTTGTCCACAAAACATCTGTGTCCTGAACTACGGTCCAGGTTAAACAAAGACCCTGACCCTATTATCCAATAAGAGCGCAGGAAATGTTTTCATTACATTTTACCGGAGGACGTTTGTTTTCTGTGTGTCTTCTGTCTCCAGATGCTGGCATCCTCCTCCACTTCCTCTACGGGTCAACTGTCACAGCTCGGAGCCAGTTTATATGGCCCGCAGAGTACGACACACACACTCTCACACACACACTATTCATCTGTTTCTTTGTTAAGCAGTACATCTCAGTAGCCGGTGTGTTTGCATGTCACATTCTAAAACATTTTCCGGTTCCCCAGCCTCTGTTCATCTTATCGGCTAAAGTGTAACGTTGTCCAAATTTGAATGGCATTAGACACAACAAAGTGACCCGCTCTCTGTGTGTGTGTAGGTGCATTGGGGTTTCCCATGCGTGGGATGAACAGCAGCTCTGCTCCTCAGTTAAGTCGAAGTGGTCTGAACCAGCCTGCCAGCCAGCTAAGCAGCCATGTCAGTACACCCAATACTGGAACAATGCACACGCCTCCCTCACCAAGCAGGTAAAGACATCCTCACACATATACACACACACACTGTGTGCACAATCCCATTCATTAGATTGTAGTCATAAACGTATTTGCTTATGTGCATGTAAGCGTAGTTGAGAAACCACACAAATCAGAATCGTCTCTATTCGGGCTGGATGATGTCATAATAAGTCAGGAAATACATTTTATGGATGTGTACCATCTGCAAAATGTATTTAGGAGCACGTGTGCAATTAAAAAGCATCAATCATCAATCAGCCAAGCAACCTCTTTCTTTTCCAACAAAAAGTTTGATAACACAAGAAATGATGACATGTCGCTCAAGCAGTGACCTGAAGGAATGTTAAATTGAAGTAATCAATGTGGTTGAAATGAACCCTTTGGTCAGATGATGGGTATTGTATGTGATACACCTTCATCGATTTCAAAAATGTATGCCAATGTATTTATTCTTTACACAAATAATGTTTATTTTGCATACTCTACACAAGTTCTGATGATGACATCAGGTTCTGTGTTGGGATCTGAACTTATCGATCATTTCTCTTGCTCTCTTTCTCTCCAGAGGTATTCTACCAATGAGCAGCAGGAGTGTGTTGAACCACAATCAGCAGGTAGTGGGTGCAGGTCAGGCTGGCGTGTTGGGAGGAGGAGGAGAGAGGGGCGGAGGCGTGGGAGGGGGAAGGAGCGGCAGCATGGGGAGTCCCAGTCGGTCGTCGCCCAGCATCATCTGCATGCCGAAGCAGCAGCAAGCACGGCAGCCTTTCACCATTAACAGGTACCACACACACTGACTGATGCGCTAACACACAGGTGTCGCTGTCAACGCGCGGGTGCTCAATCATGTGTTATGACAGTAATCTCTGTGTGTGTGTGTCAGTATGTCAGGGTTTGGTGTGAGCAGGAATCCAGCGTTCAACATGAACAACTCCCTATCCAACAACATCTTCAACGGCACCGGTACTTTAACGTTTAAAGTATTTTATACTTGTAGTAGTATTTGTGTATAGTCATATTTCTGCTGATTACCTCCGCCAAGTTGCTTTTTACCCATGATTGTCCAAATTCCTGCTTCATACTTGATGGTATAGGTTCCAGGGAAGATCCCATAAATGTTTGCCTTTTTGCTTTTGTTTTTCTCCAGTTCAAATTGAGCTAGAGTGAATCAATGTGATGCTCTGGGAAATGGCATCAAAAACAAGGTCACTGTCATGTTAAAGTCATTTGGAGAATATTTGAGATCAACCTGTTAAATGTCGTCACAGAGAGACACATAATTGGAGGGTTAATAGGCCTTGGCTGAGGTATGAGCTGTGATTCGAGTGTCGCCTGAATACACACGGCAGTGTGCTTTAGTCTTCTTCATGCCATGTGTTTGTTCCCAGATGGCAGTGAGAATGTGACGGGCCTGGATTTGTCTGATTTCCCGGCGTTAGCAGACAGGAGTCGGCGGGACGGAGGCTCGAATCCCACGCCCCTGCTCAACCCACTGGCCGGACGGGCTCCCTATGGTGTGTGTGAGTGTGTGAGAATTCTTTTAGGCTAAACCTGAGCCGAGTATAAAAATATCCAACTTAGATGCAATTTGTAAATACGAAAGTCAACTCAAAGATTGTCCTGGAAATCATCCTGACTTGTGTTTAAAAAATAACGTTGGTTTTTACTCTTACAATTACTCTTACTCTTACAATGGGATAATCGCGATAATAACTGCTGACCCCTTGCTCTTCTCAGTTGGCATGGTAACCAAGCCATCCAGTGAGCAGTCACAGGACTTCTCCATCCATAATGAAGATTTCCCAGCTCTCCCTGGGCCAAACTACCAAACAAAAGACCCCACCAGCACCAGCGACGACAGTAAAACAGTGAGACTTCATTTCCTCTCCTTTCTCTTGTTTGTATTTGCTTCCTCTAGTCTGTTGTTATGCCTCCTTCTGTAGCGACTCGTGACCTTATGACCTTGTTTCCCATAGTTTTTACTATGTCCTTCTTTTTTTTTCTGCCTCTCGCCCAAACAGAATCTGAACTCGTCGGGAAAACCCACCTCTAACTCGGATGGTCCAAAGTTCCCTGGTGACAAGAGCTCGGTGACAACTAGCAACAACAACCAGCAGAAGAAAGGGATACAGGTGCTTCCAGATGGTGAGACATGTACACACACACACACACACACACACACACACACACACACACACACACACACACACACACACACACACACACACACACACACACACACACACACACACACACACTCCCCCCTTTAATCACATTTGTTTTTTGGTTGTGTATATTCAGAGCAGATCTAACCCATCTTTGTGCGCGTGTTGGTTTGATCCAGGGCGTGTCACCAACATCCCAATCGGCATGGTAACAGACCAGTTTGGAATGATAGGCTTGCTGACATTTATCCGCGCGGCAGAGACGGACCCTGGCATGGTCCACCTGGCACTGGGCTCTGACCTCACCACACTGGGCCTCAACCTCAACTCACCAGAGTATGACACACACACACACACACACACACACACACACACACACACACACACACACACACACACACACACACACACACACACACACACACCTTGGACAGATAGCCTTCAATCACTTATCTTGCTTTTTTTTTTTTAAATAAAGACGTTTGTTTCTCTGTTTGTCACATAAACCACATAAGATGTTAAAATAAAAATACACCTAGTATTTCACTGTGCAGTACAGTGTGGTGATCTCTGCACTATTCAATGTGCCCAGCTGGTGGCAGCATTCCCTCAGTGATGTAGGCCTGTACACACTATGGCACCATGGAGCTACATGAGTATTATGTACTGGTACCGCCTATGTTGTCCCCATGTATCACACAAACCAACATTCAGAATAAATGTGATCACTTGAACCAATGATCAGGCTCACAGTCTGAAAACTGCAAACCCTGAGCTCACTGTGTCACACTCTGAAGCTCCTCCCAGTTTGTGCTGTTCTCTGATTGGACACCATGTGGACGTGTGACGGTAACTTATGCATTAGCCCAGGCTAAGTTACACAATCCTTCTTACCTCTGCATACTTGTGGGTCGGTTGCAGGTGAAGATACAAACTGGAGTACTGATGGAGCTAACGAGTATTTGAACGCTCAAACAGTCGGGACAAGAGAGAGAGATGCAAGGAGATTGGCAGTTAATTAATGAAAACATGAAACCGCTTGGAATTCAAAAGCCGAATGTCTGTAGTATCCAGACAAACATCCAGTGTCCACATGTTCTGTCTCTTCTGTCTACACGCAAACAGATAATTAACTAAACTCTCTCTCTCTGTCAGGAATCTATATCCTAAATTTGCGTCTCCCTGGGCGTCGGCTCCATGTCGGCCGCAGGACATAGGTGAGTTTGGACCCGACGTGGATGCTTAACGTGTGATCAATGTCTCCAGTTTTACCAGGTCTTCTCTCTGGTTAACTATTTAGCTTCTGTTTTCTGCTCATCTTTGATGAATAAATACACAGACGTTTCACTGTTTATGGTTCATGTCATTGTTAATTGAATGACATGTTTACAATTCAATACACGTGAATAATCAGTGTGGGATCAATATTCTGCCTTCAGACATTTGTATAGAAAATGTGTTTGTGTCAGAGTCAAATGAGGGGTTTTCCCAGTGGTCAGGGCAGTGATTGGACAGTTTGACTTGGCCCTCTCTCTCATTGGCCTGTTGGCGCAGGAGTAAAGATTCTGCCTAAACACATGAGAGTAGGAAGTTTGAGCGTTTTGCCAAAATCTTGTCCACGGGTTGGCGGACAGACTAACGACCAAATTCCTTTACTAAGACAAATCACTTATGCATTAACTTATTTCCTTTTACACATAGAAATGTTGTGGTTTTGGTAGGATATCGATCCCATAAATATGAAGTTTCACTTGGCATCTCAGGATGATTGATCATGGAGAGAATCGGATCACAGCTGTTAATTTCTGTCACTTCTCTTTGTCTCTTGGCACAGACTTCCATGTTCCCTCAGAATATTTAACCAACATCCATATAAGGGATAAGGTGAGTACTGATAAGAAACATCACATCAGCACAAACAGACACTTCCTGTGCTTTCTGCCTTTAAATGGACTTATTTGCTCCCGATTTTACAAAATATGTGGCTGAACCTGAGCCGAGTATAAAAATATCCAACTTAGATGCAATTTGTAAATACGAAAGTCAACTCAAAACAATGTCCTGGAAATCATCCTGACTTGTGTTTAAAAAATAACGTTGGTTTTTACTCTTACAATTACTCTTACTCTTACAATGGGATAATCGCGATAATAACTGCTGACCCTTTGCTCTTCTCAGTTGGCATGGTAACCAAGCCATCCAGTGAGCAGTCACAGGACTTCTCCATCCACAATGAAGATTTCAAGGGAAATTGTGTCAAAACTGTCTCTCTGTGTGTTCCTCTGTAAGTTGTGTCATTGTGTAGATGTTTGTGCTTCTCTTCAGGTCTGTGGGTCTTTGACTGGACCCTTATGGATCCATGAACACGCGTTAAAGCCTCTAAAAGCTCCCCTACATGAAGCTATCACTTTAGTTACATACTACTACCGTTACTGTCCCCCATCTATTCAGTGACACAAGACCAGACACAGAGCAGAGTTAGACACAATTTCCCCAAACATCATTCAACAAATTGAGACTAAATCTCACCAATGAAAAAGTTGTTTCTTGAGTATTTGCCGCCTTCTGTATGGAAACCCATTTTGTCCAAACCTTTTATTGAGTCTAAAAGTCTAAAAAGTGAAATGTGTTTTCCTGTGTGTCTCCAGTTAGCAGCTATCAAGTTGTCTCGGTATGGGGAAGATCTACTGTTTTATCTTTACTACATGAATGGTGGAGACCTGCTACAACTGCTGGCTGCTGTAGAACTGTGAGAACACACACACACACACACCTCAGTAATATTATATATAATATAAAACAGACTATATGTATTTATTTATAGATGACTCATAATGTGTCCTCCCCTCTCTCTCTCTCTGTGTATGCGTGTGTGTGTATGTGTGTGTGTGCCTGCTGTTGGGTTAGGGGAATGTTTTTCATGTCTATCAAAGCATGTTGGATTGCATGTGAGTGTGTGAGCTCCTTGGGGGTTGTGATGAGTTGGGGGCGATTACAGATAGCAGGTGTTCTCAGCTTTCTTACCTCTCTGCTTTCCCCAGCAAACATGAAAGCATGTCAACTGTGTGTAGCTTTAACAGGGACTGGCGGTATCATAAAGAGGAGCGGGTCTGGATCACGCGGGCCGCTGGTATGGAGCCCACACTGAAGACCAACGCCTACGAGAGAGGGACCTACTACTTCTTCGACTGCATCAACTGGAGGAAAGTGGCCAAGGTAGACACACACACATTCAACTACAGTTAAATACATGGGGTTATAAATGTGTGTGAAGTGTGAAGGCAGGGAGTAAAATGTTGTCATATCACAGGAATACTTATTATTAAAAAGGTGTGTGTGTGTCTCAGTAATTTATTAATTAATCAGCTTTTATTATGGAAATATGGGCAAAGACTGAGAGGACTGTCACCATGGGAACACTGAAACACTTTCTCTCTGTCCTCCGTCTCTCTTTCTCAGGAGTTTCACCTGGAGTACGATAAATTAGAAGAGCGCCCCCACGTTCCCTCTACCTTCAACTACAATCCTGCCCAGCAGGCTTTCTGATTGCCCCCCCCCCCCCCCCTTCCATTACTGCCTACCTGCCATTGGCCCACGTGGCTTATCAGTCGCCCCACCCTTCCTCCTGCAGACGCCTTGCAGTTGGTCAGTAGAGGCGGCCATTGGGGTTCCAAGTCTTTGCTCTGCCCACTTAAAGTGAATCTGGCCAATGAGGACGTGGGACGGACTCATCCATGTTTCTGAACAGACGCTTTATCATTTTAACTTTTGTGTTTTTCTCTTTCTTTTCCTCATGTTTTCATGTCCCGCCCTCCTCCATGACTTCAGTTTGATTGGTCTGTTAATGTGACTGACAGCTGCACTGTAAACAACTGTCCATCTGAGCGAGTGATTCACTTTTCTATTCCGTCTTCTATTTTTGTCTAGAGAAGATTTTCACTTCATTTTAAGGAGATTTTAACACAGCAGAGAATCAGCCGTCAAGATGGAGAATTATTTCACACTGCACACAGTCACACCTCTGATATAGGCCAATATATCAGCTCATCTGTTTCTACCAGCTTTACAACATTCACACTTCAAAATCCAGCTCACGCTAGCAGTCAGCGGACAGTCAGGAGAGGAAATGCAATGTACGGTGTAGCACTATTTCGTAATAAAATAAGAAAAACAAAAGTTATTTTTGGTTTGTTGATGTTATGTGGTGACGTGTTCGCTTTTTTATCTCTGTGAGGTGAAATTTAGCATCAAACATGAAGAACTTTGTGAGCAGCTGGACCATCCAGATGTTGGACAGAATTATTATGAACCTTCATTCGCTGAATGAAACGAGTGAGCTTGAAAATGATCTGTGAGGGTTTTTGTGATCAATCTTTTCATGTTTTGTCATCTTGCTTTCTCCTTGTCTTCTCAGCTCCCACAATCCTCCAGTGCAGCTTCCTGTTTCTGTATTTTTACCTTTATTTCTTTGTCATGTGTTCATGCGTCTTATATACACATTGTTGTGACTTTCTCCATTTTCCGCCAGGCAATAATCAAACCAATCAAACTGTTTGATCGACCATAACATTTCTTCTTCTCCTGGGCCGTTCTATCTGCTAAAAGGATTTTATAAATCACTTTTATTTATTTTTTCCACTTTTTTTTTGTACATCCCCAATGTTCACTCCTATGTATAGACTTCATATACATATAAGGCAGAATTTTAAAGAGCAACATTTTGTCTGAAAGACCAAACGGCTTTGAAGCAATACTAGACTTCTTGTTACCACGGAAACCACCACAGACGATAAACATGGGACCACACATGACTCCCGCCGTTACCACAACCAATTTGAAACAGCCGCCACGATGACAGCGACAGCACTTAGCGTGAGGCCGGCTTGTTCAGGCCTCAGCCAGCCAAGGACGCACACCCTGGGGACCTGTGTGGAGCAGTGTGATTGGTGGGATGAGGACTGAGGCACTTGGCCGTTGGCTGTTTTATTAAATATGGCAGCTAGTGTTTTAATAGGAAAAGAATAAAATATTCTGGTAATGAAACTGAACAAAGAGTCATCTGTTTTTAGTGTTTCTCTCTCTCAGCTTCCTGTTTGGTCATCTCGTCTGTGTGACAGCGAGCACCACCACCTGGTGAGTACCTGCATCAACTTCCTCCTCTGATAAATACTTTTCTTCCACCCTGATGAAAAGGTCACAAGGTCAAGGACAGAGGAGTAAAGGAGAAATCAAAGTGCTTCAATCACTTTATCAAAAAACATGCTTTTTGAATAAATTAGAGGTGGGCATGGATGAGAGCATAACGGCTATCTATGTTTTCTGTCACCATAGCAGCATCCACCTCTTGGAGTTTTGGATAAATGTATATTTCTGGTCACAAAATGAATCGGTGCATTTTAGTTACTTTTGACCTCGTATAAGCAGAATGCTCAAAAGTTAGGGAAGAGGTTTTAGGAATTATTAAAAAAATCTCAAAGCCAAATTGTAATAATTAAGATTAATTTCTTTTAAAAGAGGAAGACAAATCTGTGATGATCTGTTTAGTCTTCATTATGTTTTTAATATCAAAATATGAGCACAAGTTTTGGTGACATCCGTAAAGGATGAATAAGCTTGAATATCTGCCGTGACATTTTTTAATACAGCACATTAAAATGACAAAAAATAAAATAAAATGCGTATTTATCAAACTGAGAATAAAAGTTGAAATTAGAAAATAATGTAATCATGAGTTTTCTTTCCCTTTGTTCCAGACATCAGTTTTAATAGACAGATGCAGGATTTCTAGTATTACGATTTCTGTGGATTGCCATGAAAGTGCATTTTTCAGAATAATGAACGTTCACAACATATTTAGTTTCGTGGATGAAACGTGAGGAAATGCATTTAAATAATAAACGCCGCAACCGGTTTCCGATTCTCTACCTCGATGTGTTTGGGTGTTGTGACCACAGGAGGGGGCCACTGTACAAGCTAAGAAATATCCGCGGATATTTCACCGGTTCCTTTTTAAACTACACTGACTGCACTTAACAACGTGACTATCCAAGTATCGCTGATTGGCGCTGGTCAAACTTTCCAACTGTTCAAACTGGTTAACTAACCTCAGGTTCAGAGCGATAATGGTTTTCAATAACATGCTGAAGATCGTGAATATTTAGTTTGATAAACACACAGCCTACAATTTAATCTAGGGTTCGTCTTGTGAACACAAACAGTATTAATGTCAAACGGAATGAATGTAGCAGTATGTTTTTAGCACGGACACTGCAGACACACATCCATGTCCTCCCGTGCTGACGGCCGTTATGGTTGTAATCTTTTCATCTGCACAGATCATAGTAATCCACCGCACGCCTCCTTGATTACAAACCCACAGCCACGCCGCCGCTGCTGAGGCTTTATTCTCCTGTACTGGCTCACTTCTATCACTGTCAAAAAAAATAGATCATTAAAGGCACCAAAGCGTCGCGCTTTGCTGATTTCAGACAGCAGAGACGTGAGACCAAGCCGCAACTTTGGCCCTCAAGTCCCAGTCCAAAAGGGATGCTTTTGAAAACTCATTCTGATTTACTTATTTCCAGAGAAACCTTATAATTATTTGATCCTATTTCGGTTCAAACAAAGAGTCTGGGGCTCATGTAAACGTGGTGACTGTATAGCTGCGTGTCTTGGCTCTCCGTTGGTGGCGGAGAATGTGGAACATCTAAACATCTAAGCTTCAGCAGAGGAGCTGAAACCAGTGGACACCTCAGATAGAGGTAACAGCCGCTGCACAGGGGTGGGATGACGTCACCCCTGCAGATTTAGACTGTGTGTGTGTGTGTGTGTGTGTGTGTGTGTGTGTTATAAGAGGCTTATAACAGTGAGAGAACAAACAACATAAAGTTGCCACCAATCACTAAACCCTGCAGAGACAGAGGGAGAGAGAGAGAGGTAAAGGTAAAGGAGTGGCTCTCTTCTGCACACAAGTCTCAATGTGATTAGTGTGAACGCGCTGCTTCATAAGAACTCTGTGCCCCTTGGAGGCCTTCATCTCCCTGCTCAATTCTCCCTCTGCAAGCTTTGGGAACAGAAGTTGACCTTGAATGAAAACATGACACCTGTTGATCATTGACACAGGAGCATCATTCAGGCTTCAATGTGACCACACGGGATGGTTACTGTGGCATTAAGGCACCATTAAGGCATATCCAGTTATCAACAAAATTGATAACTGGATAGAAAAGAGGAAAGAAAATGTAAAGTAAGAGGGAGATAATATGAGAAAAAGAGGTAAAGAGGATGAAAACGGATGAAGAGAAGCAGAGAGGACGGAGGAGATGAAGAGAACCAGTGAGAGATGAAATGGAAAAAAGGGAGAGTAAAAGAGGGATGGAAAGAAAGAAACAGGGTAAAGGTGAGGAGGTAAGGAGGATGAGTAGTGACAATAACAAGTGAGAGGAGATGAACAGATGTAAGAAATGCTAGAAAACAAAACGCGTGAAAGATGGGAGAGGAAAATGAAAGGTGTTTGACAGGAAGATGTAAAAGGTGGAGTGGAGAGAGGGGGATGAGAGAAGAAAATATGTGGAGAGGAGGAGGATAAATGGATGCAGCCAGAGATGAAATGTATTTAGATGAAAAGAAAAAATGAAGATAAATCCTGTGAGAGAGGGGGGGAGAAAGAGAGAGAGAGAGGAGGAGGAGGAGGAGGAGGATAAACGGAGAGATGAATGACGGGGACAGAAAAGGAGTGAAAGGATGAACAGATGGAGAGAGAGATGAAAAGAAAAAAAAGCGGCAGGATAAATAGATGAAGAGACCGAGAGGAGAAGCAGTTGGTGTTTAAAGTCGGCAGACAGACGGCGGCGCCTCCACCTCTCCTCCTCTTCCTCCACCTCCACCTCCTCCTCCTCCGGCCTCCATGCCGGGCTGAGGAGGCTCTCCGCGGGGCTCAGTCATGGCGAAGATCCGGGTGTCGTACGAGTACTCCGAGGCCGAGGACAAGAGCATCCGCCTGGGCTTGTTCCTGATCGCCTGCGGCATCCTGAGCCTCTTCATCCTGGGCTTCTGCTGGCTCAGCCCCACGCTGCAGAGTTTGCAGAGCAAGCCGGCCAACTGCACGGTGAGCCCGGCCACAGCGGCCAGCGAGCCCCGCTGCCGCCGCGGAGCCTTCCTTCATTATCTGTGTGTGTGCGTGTGCGCGTGTGTGTGTGTGCGTGTGTGTGAATCTGTATACTTTCGTGCTGTGGTAATTTTACTGGTATTAGAAATGACTGTTTTAGTTGTACTATCATTCTTACTTTAAAGAGTGGGAGTGGTGGTACTGGCAAGAGTTACAAATACTAATTTTTAGAGTTGTGACTGTATTATTAGTTCAGTGTGTGTGTGTGACATCGAGTAATCTCTGATCAGAGGAGCTGAGAGATGCTGCTGGTTTGATGACATTAAGGAGGACACCAGTAAAGCATTGAGGAGCTTCACCGTGCAGAGCTGTAAGTTAGCTCAAGTGTTTTATAATGGACTCTTGAATGTGCTGAGTAATTAGGGCTCACAATTAGAGTAATGTAGGGAGGCAGTAGCTCACTGGGTAGAGCTTCCGCTTGGGAACTCAAGGGTCGCCGGTTCGAGTCCCTGCCGAGGTGCCCCTGAGCAAGGCACAGAACCCTCAATTGCTCCCCCCTCTGCGAAGGGTGGTAGTGTAATGCAATGTAAGTGGCTTTGGATAAAAGCGTCTGCCAAAAGATCGTAATGTAATTAAGATGGGACTAATGTTACCTTCTACCAGACCTACTTAAAAGCTGTGCAGCAGCATTTTGGATTACTTGAAGATGGTCTCCACTCCACTCCAGGTCCACACTCAGTCACTTACATTGTTCCTCTGTAGGTTGTGTCATTGTGTAGATGTTTGAGCTTCTCCTCAGGTCTGTAGGTCTTTGAATTGACCCTTATGGATCCATGTTGTTGTTTCTTCTACAGCACAAAGACAAAAGTTCTGCCCTCCACAATAAAAGCTATAACATATCTCCTGGATACACCAATAGAACTGTGTAATGCTATTACGACACTCACGCCTTGTCACATCTATGTTCTTATATGTCCTCCCCACGCCCTGCATGTATCTGCATAACATTCTCTCAGCTACTTCATGTTATGGAGCGATAAAGAATTCCAGAATTCCAGCACAGGAGAAACGGTCTTCATGGTCTGTCACTGTAACCACATCAGAAATACTCCAAATAAAATCCATGATGTAGTGACAACTAATGATCAGTAAACTGAACTGTGCATTGCCACCACAGCCATCATCTCCCAGCAGAAACTTGCTGTTATCACAGATGATCTGCCAGTGAAGGAGTCAGTCCGCTGAGCTTTAAGACTTCTGACAAAATATTCAGCCAAAATCTGAGTATTAATAGGTTGATCCAGATATATTCTCTGACTGTGGGTGAGAACCGGAGCATCACTTCCAACAAGAGTTTGAGTGTCAGATCTGTGGAAACACATGGGAACTCCTCTTCCAAAATAGGCCAAAGGTTAAGCATCAGACAAATCTCTTTTCTTTTTGCTATTAAGTTGTTTTCTATACGCAAACTTCGAGAGTTTACAGCAGTCCAAATGTACACCAGAGGCTCATACCTTCTCACCTGGTTTGGCCATCAATCACCTCTCACACACACATGGATACAGCCTCAGTCCTATGCGTGTTGTTCATCATTCATTGTGATCTTTAATTGGGACCTTTCAAGCATTTGGTGTTCCTGATACGGATCATTAAAAGTGCCTGCAACATTTTGACACCAATGATAAAGTCATATAAACCAGAATCATTTCCCTCTTAGCTGATTGTGTCGTCGTAAAATAAAAGTTGCCTTTTTCTGCGAGTCTCAGCAGTCGGGAGATTTAAGTCATTTGGACTTTGAACCTGGACTTACATTGAATTTCATGAAACTGTTACTTAGACAATCTGTGTGATGTCCAATGACTTGAGACTTGAGATGTTCACTGCACATCTTGAACCCTGACATTGACTTCTTCTGATCACATCCTTTGGAAGCGTTGCCCGCCCGCATGTGACGCTCTTGTGTTGACGCCCTCCCTCCTGTAGGTGGTGTCGGTGCTGCTTCCGGAGGAGGTGTTCGAGTGCGTGTTCACCTGTGGGGCGGACTGCAAGGGGACGTCTCTTTATCCCTGCCTGCAGATCTTCGTCAACAACTCCGAGTCTAACTCTGTGGCTCTGCTGCACTTTGATGAACAGCAGCTCGTGCTCAACCCAAAGGTAACATGGAAACGCCTCTGACGTCTGTAGGAAGTGA
>NW_027466903.1:2097500-2110000 GCF_046128005.1 Genypterus blacodes | reverse complement strand
AGGTCCCTTATATCTCACACACACACACACACACACACACACACAGACACACACAATGGGGATTACTCTACATAATTCAGAGCATTAATAGTATCATCAGCCTTCACATCCATGTCAAACGGAGACACATTTGTGTGCACATTTGGTATATGTTGTATATTTGTCATACAGAGATATAGCAAGTAAGGGTTGAGTGATAAAACCTGAGCCTAGCATAGAAACAATCTGATTTGATGTGATTTGTTAAGTGCCAGGCTCAAAACTTATCAATCAAATCTGAGCTTAAGAGAGAGAAACAGAGATGGAGAGAGAGAGAGAGAGACAGACAGAGAGAGAGAGACAGAGGCCGGAGGGTGATTTCACTGAGTCAATTACGCTGAGTAATTTCCTCCTTTATGACTTAATTATGCTACAATTGGAATGACGCGAGCTGTGGGTACGCAGAGGGCCACAGTGTTCAGATTGTGCGAGAACACACACACACACACACACACACGCCCTATATATATATGTATTAACATTCCATTTGACTTTCCATCAACACTGCATGTACCTTTAAAGTAACTAAGGACTTTTAGTCCAGCACTGTACTTAAGATAAGTTTGAGATTCTACTACTTTGGTTGATCTACATGATAATTTCAAAGGTATTTATTTTATCATGAACCCATAGATAACCATTCAGACTGCTTGTCCAGTGTTAAACTCGTGTTTCCACTAGATGGTAGCAGAGAGCAAGCACAGCAGCCTGCAAACCGAGCAGCAGGTGATGGGTTTGAATATTAAGGGATTGATTATGAAGGGTTTTGATGTTACCTGTTGGAGACAAATGTTTAATCTTGGTTTAGGTTTTTATTTCCTCATTTCGATTTATTAACAGATACTTTGTACAACATGACATTAAATGCTGCTTTTAATATATAATCAATAATTCTACCAGTGATACCTTTCACTTCAACATACTTTATTTGTCAGGTCACGTGCAATTCACAATGTTTATCACATGGAACTTGAAATTTGTCTTGCACCCCCTCTTACATATCACACACACATGCATTACAGAGGGGGTGCAGGGCAGCCATCCTACGGCACCCCTGGAGCAGTTGGGGCTTCGGTGCCTTGCTCATGGGCACCTTAGCAGTGCCCTGGAGGCAAAATGGCAACTCTCCAGCTACCAGTCCACAGCTGAGTCCCCTATGGACTGAGCTACTGACAAGACAAACAAGTTTGTTTTGGTTTTATCAACATATATGTCAAAGTTGGTTTTCCACTTTGGTATTTACTTACTTTAATTGATCTTATAATATATATATGTATTAAAAAGTCAACATGTCAAAGCCCTTGTGAGATAATTTGAACCTCATTAATGATGAAATATTGTAACACACATGAGCACACATGGAGAAAAATGTCAGCTGACAGAAACTCAACTATTAATTTATGAAAACATGTGGGTTGCACCTAATGTCATTACTGAAGAATGACGTGTGTGTGTGTGTGTGTGTGTGTGTGTGTGTGTGTGCGCGCGCTCGTCTCCGTCTCTGTTCTGCTAAACTGAAACTAATTACTGTAATGTAATGAGGCTTCTGGAGCTCCAGGACACCAAGGGGCCATCGGCCTCTGGCTCCCCGGGCTGGAGCTTCGGTCCCTGGGGTCCCACTGTGCCTCGCTGCCCTCCATCTCCAAGAGTTGATTTTGCTTTCTTAAATCATTTATTCACATACGTCAAATTTGCTAATAAAATAACTTGAACCTTCACAAGTGAACACACGGATATTTAACTTAGACAAACACACATGAAATTGTAACCTCAGCCCGTCGGCATAGCAACCACCCATCGGGCAGGGCCACCCACTGGTGACATCATCAGTGGTTTGATTGGGTAGATGATATATACCTGCTGTGATGAGAGAGAGACAGTGTTCATCATCACTTCTTCTTTGTAACGCTCTGGTTGGCTTTCAATCATTTCGTGTTGTTGTTGCCTCTCCTGACGTTGATATGATGACTCTGCTTCTCATAGCTATGGGTGGTGCTGTCACCATAGCAACAGGTCTCCATAACAGCGATGCATGAAGTTTATATTGTGTCATCTTCTATCCTGGTATGTATTCCTCATACATGGAGTGGAATTGATGCCAGTCAGCTCATTACCATAGCAACCACTCAGCTCACATTTACAAGCCAGACCCCAATCAGCCTCCTGTGATGCCTTTGTGCATTTTTATGTATTAGAAGCTAAAAGTAAATTGAATAGGAAGTGAATGATTCAGGCACCCTGCAGTTTAATCAGTAACTAAATTGGCACCTTGATTTAACCCCATAGCAGCGCCCCCTGGGGGCTAATTACTGTCACTGTCTGTCAAGACAAAGTTAGGCTGAATTAGAGGGGCAGAAATGTAACGTTTATCCTGAGGGTAATGCAAGAGGTAAGGGTTCATCCTTTGTGTGTCTGTCTGTCTGTCTGTGTGTCTGTCTCAGTGCTCGTATGTCCCGCCTTGCGAGAGGGACAACCAGAAGAACAGGGCCAGTGTCCTGTGGTGGGAGGATTATTTCACAAAAGAGGTCAGCAGTCAGAGCTTCACCTGCTTCTTCAACCAGCAGAGGAGGTGAGACACACACACACACACACACACACACACAAACACACACACAAACACACACACACCAACTGTCTATTTCAAGGTGTTATCCATACAAATTGGAAAAAGGAAGTGTGATCCTGTGAATTGCTATGAATTTCGTCCGTGGGAGACGACCGATTACCGTGGCAACAAGCATGGCTATGATGTCACTCAGCAGATCTGTGACTTTTGTCCTCAGACAACTGATACCAAAGTGAAACATTTATGGAGGATATACAGAAAGTACTTTTACTCCATATGAGGTACTTTTACTTATTACTAATGTTTACTTGTACTTTAAAAGGAGAGTGTGAAGAGATAAAGAGGCAAGAGGGGGACTGAGAGAGAAAGAGAGGGAGAGAGGAAAGGAAATGTCAAGAACGACAGGCAGGAGTAAAGAAAGACAATGAGGGGAAAAAGGAATAGACGAAGGACAGAAACTCTGCTGTACGTCTGCTCTTCGTTTCTCCTTGTTTACTTCCTGTTGTTGTGGTTTCAGGCCGGACGACGTCTTGTGGCGGCGTTCCCATGACACCAATGTGCTGCTGCACTGCGTCCTGTGGCCGATGGTGTCGCTGCTGTTGGGCACGCTCATCGTGCTGCTGACGGTGTGCGCGCGCTCCCTGGCCGTGCGCGCTGAGGCTCTGCAGAAGAGGAAGTGCTCTTATGAGGCCTGCCAGGACCTAGCGGCGGCGGCCTCTGATCGCAGAGGCAACAAGCCTGCCGAACCCCAGCTGGCGACGAACTCTGACCCCGAGCTGTCGTCGCCCTCCAGGACCCTGCCGCTGTTTGCGGTGCCGGTGCGACGCCGTGATCGAGAACATTAGAGAGTGTGAGATCTGGTTTGATGTCTCCTACTGTGTGTTTGGATCAGCACCACACCTCTGATCTCACCTGCTCAGGCTGGATCAGGGATGCTGTGACGTTTCTGAGGGGCCTCGTCTGCTTTTTGGGGACATTTCTGCTGAGCTCGAGTCCATTTCGCAGGCTCAGACTGGTTTGTGGTTTCCTCCTCCACCGATTTGTGATTCATTTCATTTCCTCCAACGTGGTGCGACGCTCCAAGGCCCCAATGTTTCCTATGCTGACTTAGAAGCAGAACCTTCATCCAAACACACAACAGGTCTCTGATGTGCTAAACAATCATCAATCAGGATGTTGCACTTGATGAAGACAAGCAGTTGATGTAGCAGAGTCCAGAGTGTGGAGACGTCTTCTCCGGCAGGGACGAGGAGGGCATTGCTTATGTGGAGAGAAGCGATCTCTTTTATTGTCTGGCACCATTAATCAGATTCCATGCGGATCCGGATCATCTTTGGGCAAATCTGTCATCACCTTCAAAGAGCTCAAAGCTGCACAGATCCCCTAAGCTCATTACTTTGATAACAGGAGATGTTTTGAAATATTTCATATGCATCTAAATCCACAGAGGGAGGGGCTGAGAGAGTCCTGAATCCTGTCTGGGAATTTTGCGGAGATGCACCGAGTTGATATACCTGGTCATTCACAAAAGCCGTTTGATGACAGATAAGCCACGCCTACAAGGATTTTCCAGCCAAGATATCCATGAGGAATAAAATAATTACTATTTTCAGGTTTATCCAAATATCCGATTGTAGCAGATCGAAGGGAAACTTCAGATTCTGGTTTATAGTATAAACTTTTACAGATCCCTTTGGTAACGTTCCCAGGAGGTTTCTTTTCCTGGGAGACCTTCAGTAAGCGTGGACATGAATGTTCCTGTGATTGTCACAGTACCTTCCTGGAACGTTCCGAGCACCTTGTATAATCTCTGTTTCAAGACTTTTCCAGAACTTTCCGACACCTTAAAGAAAAAGTGTTTTCCCCTCAAAGCCTTTGAGATTGAAGACGGTTTACATTTTCACTTTACTTTGATCTGAACTTGGTTTATTTTGTTATTTCTGCTTGGCTCATTTTTAATGACATTTCTCGTAAACAACAAAACGTGATGATGGAATGTGGAAACGTCTGTAGCTCCATTTCCATCCCAACGTTTCCCAAAGTTCCTCCTCCTTCCTCTTGTGTCTCTAGATTCTTCCATCCTTGCTTTCCTAATGTCTCACTTCCTCTGTTGCTCTTTCCTTCCTTTTGTCTTTCTTCCTCCACCTCTCTCCACATTCAGGTTTCCATGTGATGTCAATGAGGGAATTTGAGTTTCTTTTTGTTCTTTTGTTTCCCGTCTTTTTACGTTGTCTCTCTTTCTTCTCCAAAGACACCCTGTGTGATGTAGCTCCACTGTAGCAACTCTGTGTGTTTTTATCAGATTGAGTCATCTTGAACCTTCTTCCCATGTGATGGTGATGATAATGATGAAGATGATGAAGACGTTTTCTATCTAAAGCCATAATCTGAGCTGTGACGCTGTAGCAACAAATTGCTGTATAAGAAGTGACTCATGTGCTTGTTTTGGTCTGAACGTGTTGTCAAAGCTATTTTATCTTCTTTTATTTTACATTAATGCATTTATGTTATTGGAATATATTTGATCAACCATTATATTTATTTATAGGCTATTGTGTTGTATTCTATGAATTTAAATGTCAACACACATTTTCCTACATGTCACACTTGTGCTTTTATCTCCTTTAATTACTTTATTCTTATTCTTGCTCAGTGTAATTATCAGTTCTTGATGGATGTTTGGTGTCTCTTTATTTTTCTGCTTATTCAGCACTGTTCGTTTTGTCCCGTTGTCCTGTCAAACCTCAGCTGTGCACCATGTGACCCAGGTAGCTGCTTCACCCGTCTGTAACCAAAACCATCCAACTATAGTGCCTGATAGAGTTTAATATGAATAAAGACACATTTTATCTGCAAACACCGATGATCTGTGTGTCTCTCTGCCCCTCGCTCGCCCCCTTTCAGTCTGACACCAGAGGTCAGAAGAGAGAGAGGGAGAAGAGACATGTTGATTGTAATGACGTGTGTGTGTGTGTGTGTGTGTGTGTGTGTGTGTGTGTGTCTTACCTTTCTTCCCTCTCATTCAGGAAGCTAAATCCCATCAGCCTCCTGTCAGACCACACACGAACACACTCTTTCCCACACACACGCAGACACACACACAAACTCCATCTGTGATCCCTGATTATTCCATCCGTCTGTCTGTGACCCTCTCACCTTGGACAGATGATGTCCTAGCTTCTGTATTTGATTATAGATTGATTATTTCCTCTAAGCAGAATGTACCAACACGCAGCGGAGCAACAGAAAGAAATCTGAAACTTTATGATCCAAAATGGATTATTGGGGAATTCAAAACAAATAATCAATCCTGCTATACCCTTTTCGTATCATCTGGTATTTACCACATTCTGTTGAGTACTTGAACACAGCAACCCACCCAAATTCTGAAACTTTCTAACAAATCAACATGTGCCTCTGGGAAATGTTATTTTATTCAGATTATCCAGTTTCCTCATTCATTAACCTGTAAATAACAAACTGGGCATCAAACGTGATCATAAGTGTTTGTTTGGGCTCATTAGTGACATTGTGTCTTCAGTAAAACTTTGTCTCAGAATTGTAGGATTGTGCAATACTTTGTCATGATTTTGGTGACAATTATGTTGTCTTGAAATCACATGCTCGCTATCAATAAAATAGATTTTAAATGTTATTCTTCAATTTTGTGCGAGTCATGAACAGATTCCTTGTTTCAGGAGTTTGAGATGAGTTCAGGAAATGATGATGTCATTTCCTCTTCTTCCTCTTGAAGCAGCTCAGTTCAGCTCATCTCTCTGCTGGAACTTTCCCACATCTCCTGGGACAAGGAGTGATTTACTGTTTGTATGTTTTTGCCAAACTTTGGAACAGTTTTCCAGGATGTTTTGGTCCTGAGGGATCAGTTGGCACTCTGTGGCTCCGCCCCTCCATGTGGCTCCACCCTCTGTATTTGGGTGACCTAGTTCTGCTGCAGCATCCTGTGACCCACATCACTGCAGCAAGTCTCTGTGTTGTACTGCAGAGTTACTGAAACAACCCTAAAATAACTTATTCAATACATTTGAGGTTAAATACCATAATTAATGTGGAATAAATAAATAAATACTAAATAAAGGCAATGAAACAGGAAATGGTGTACAGCAAATACCAGGAAAGTCAATAAAAGCAGTATACGGGAAATGGATAAGTAGATTAAAATAATAAAAAGGTAATTTAATTTAAAAAAAATAGAGGAAACAAATAATTTAGTTTTGAATGTTTGACTAAATCAGTGGGACAAAAGAATAAAGATAAATATGGCAATTTATATGATAAAAAATGCTCTCAAGTCAAATATGGAAAATACATTTCAAAGATGAATTTAAACAAATGCATCCTATAAATGACAAATCATTTATAGAAAAACAAATGATCAGTTGTTCTCCGCCCTCTCATTTGATTGATTGTTTAATCAAGAGTATTTTATTCAGAAGGTATTTTTATCAGATATACTTTTACATGTAGGTGCATTTTAAATGAGACATACAAATATTATTTTATATAAAATAAAACCAAAGCATTACATCAATATTTACATACAGCAGTATGTGTAGTTTTTAAATAATCAGCTTATGGAGCAGTGAGAACAAAATAACAAATGTATAAAAACAGATCAGCTTTAAACATGAGGGCCATCGCCATGCCAACAGCGTGATGACATGTTCAACATCTAACTTTCACAACAAAAGCACAAGGTTGAGGTCCTTCTAAGTTTGTATTCAGCAGTCAATGTTCAGATTTAAATGCTGTAATTCAAATGAGTGTAATATGTAGTGTTTCCCTCCAGCAGCTGCACATCCTAATGAAGCTGCTCTGTGTTATAGCTTATGTTAGTGTATAAGTTATCATTTAAAGTGTAATAGGTCTGCAGTTTTTATGAGAAACACTATAGTATATAGAGTTTACTTGGTGTTTATAGCAACACCACATATAAAATTGACTTTAGTATTTCTTATCCTTTGATTTTGAAGGTTAGTCTTATTTTAGATTATTCTGGCTGGTTTAATTCACATCTGAACTTTGTGATCAAATCTGTAAATGTTTTTCTGTCGCACTTTAATTATTCTCATCTGTAATGTGTGGAACAGTTACAAGTAAAGGAAACCCTGAGCCAACAGCCAGTGTAAATAAAACTTAAGATGGATGGAAAACGCACACACAGGTATTTTTATAGTAACCATGGCGACTTTCACAGCCATCAAGAGTGTTGAGTCTGTCATCATGACAAGGAATTGCTATCAAATGTAGGATAGATTAACCCCGCGGCTGCAGAGAGCAGTTTAACACTTTGTTTCACAGAGCGGCACCCACATACGGAGAGGCTTTGACTACAGGGGGCGTCGTGGAGGGAAACTTCCTATTTGTGCTCGAAATGATCCAAAACCCTGAAGTCACCTGCTGGAAGCTTGAAATCTCCACTTTCTCCAGTAGAGACTTTGACGTCACGGCACTCTGCGTGTCATGTCTCTCCGTAGCCGCGTTGTAAGTAAAGATATGAAATGAAGCGTTAATTAAGCTCTATCAAAACATTTTACACTGTGAAACCAGCTTCTTCTTGGCAACTGGGAGGTGTTACATCAGCGGCTGTTGTAGATGAAATCTGTGGGAGGGCATTTTGGGTCATAAGTTCACTCTGCATGTTAGCTCTTTGCTCCATGACATCATCGTTTGACCCTCCATCCTAAGCGTTCTTAGTGTAAATGAACGAGACTCGATACGCAGTAGAAACAGAAAGTAACTGGAGGCAATTGAGCTTTTTCAAACTCTCTGCATCCTCATTGAATTGAATACACTGAATTCATTTTGATTACGCTGTTTGTTTGCGCTAAGTGACCAATCTCCCTGACGACGCAGATCCAACGGCTGCACGAGCATCATAGGCATGAGTCACTTAGCTCCTTAGAGACGTTTAGAATGGAGCATTAACGATGATGTCATGGAGCTCTTTCTGTCAGTGTGTTATGTGTTGAGCTTGTTGTCATGGGATCAGCTTGTGATGGGTTCTGACCTTTGCAGTACTCGGGGTTGAAGTTCTCGTAGATGGGGTACAGAGGGTTCTCCTGTTCGCTGCGATGCTTCCGGGCTCTCAGGACATCACGCACACACTGATGGAGGTACGCATATTGACACTGCAACACACATACACACACACACATATCAATCAAACATATTTTAATTAGCAATCATAATCCAAAGTGACACAGATGATTTAGCTAAGTGTAATGTTTGCTTCAGGAACGGATGTCTTCTGAACTTCTGGCAGAAGATGCCTGGCTCAGAAATGCCCGGCTCATGGGCACGTGGACATACCTCGGTCTGGATCATGTGCTGGCGATGCAGTCGCAGGTCGAAAACGCAGCCGTAAAGGTCAATGGTCCCCTTGGAGTCCAGCTGCTGCAGAGCGCGATCCAATGCCATGAATGTCCCCGTACGACCGACACCGGCGCTGCAGAGAGGAAACCACCATAAAATGTGTTGTTGTTATATAGATGCTTATCAAACACGCTGTTTTTTATTTCCACGAACGTCTCTTTACATCTCAATTGGTCACTGACGTCGTAAGTTGTAGCAGTTTCATGTTCACTGAGCAGGACTGTGGGATTCAACAAGGCGTTAGCGTCATTATAGCATAACACAGTTTTACTATTGAATCCAGGAAATATGCTGAGCTTTTATTGTGAAGGTCAGAACCTCTATCTTTGTGCTGTAGAAGAAACAACAACATGGATCCATAAGGGTCCATTCAAAGACCTACAGACCTGAAGTGAAGCACAAACATACAGAGGAACAAATGTTCTGACATAATTTCCCCCAAAATCAAGAAATGCTTGGTCTCACTAAGTGGTTTCCAAACTTTTTCTGCAGGGCCCCCCACTTTGGACACCACTGGTCTAACCAGTGAAAATATTTGGGGAATTAACCTATGATTCAGGTTTACAAGGTCCTTTGTGGTTCGTGAATACCTGCAGTGAACCAAGGTGGCTCCTGTGCTCGGCGATCGGTCCACGTAGTCACGGACCGTCCTGACGAACTGGATCAGGGACTGGGTGCTCTCTGGGACGCCGTGGTCGGGCCACACGGTGTAATGGAAGTGACGCAGCACCCGAGGGTAACGGCAGCCGCTCTCCTGTGGGAAACAAAGGATTGGACCAGTCAGAGCCCGATGAGCCACGTGGCGACATCTAGCTCGGTGAGGACTTACCGAGGTGATCTTGAATTCTCTGATGGTCCACTCGGGCAGCACCGACTCGGACAGCATCTGAAGCACCAGGTCACCGTAGTAGAGCGGCTCTCTGTCTGCAGGCCAGTACTGGTCACACTTCACCTGCAGCCCAACAGCTCATCCATCAACCTCTGTCAACACTCTGGACTACACTATCACACTATTACTTTTTCGGGGTTTGGATAGAATTTCTTTCACTATTTATAACGTCTACGTACAACTTTAGTGCCGACACAGCATGATTTTGAGATTTGTCAGATTCATACATCTCAAAAAGTATGTGAACCATCTACTTCACTTTAATCTGATTAAACTGAGTTAAACCTGAGTTCAGTTTGTGTCATTTTGCACATTTATCTGTTCATTAAATGAGATGGTGACTCACCCGTCCCTTCTCCACACATTGCGTCACCATGACAACATTGTAGACACCTTGCTCCCAAACCATCCTCCAAAAGTCGTCCTTGGTGCCGGGCAGTGGGCCCTGAGTGGCGATGTACTCCCTGCGGTAATTATTACCCTGAAAACACACACACACATGCATCAAGTCACTGTGTGTACTTAATGATGTCACAGTTCATGTTGGAGTTTAGTCTGTGTGAACGGACGTACAGATATGTAACTGGCATTGATGTAGTCGGAGGAGGGGTCGTCCTCCAGGTACGACAGCTTCACTCTCGTGGAATCATCTGGAAAACAATCACAGAGCCAGTGTTTGTTTATTATCACAAGATGTTCTTTGTTTTGGACAGTTATTTGCGCTAAAGCATAAAGCACTTTTTGTAACTTCTTCACCAATAGAGTGAAGAGAAGAGTTTCCAATGGTTCTGTGGCTCAAAAGGGTCTTGATGTGCCAAGTCGTTGGCAAGGTTTGTGTCTTGAATCTTGGCGTCTTTAGATAATTTTCTATGTGCCGTTTAGAAGCGAAGCATGAAAAGCCCTCAGAGACGATGAGCTCTGTGGCTCAATGGACTAAGAGAGAGGTGCAGAGTCCTCAACGTTCCTGATTCGTGTTCAGATCTGTGCCTTACTGCGGGGGTATATGTGGTGTGTGGGTGGTTGCCGAGATGCAAGGAGAGCGTTATGAAGCTATTTTTTTCCTTATTAATTTTCATTGGGTTTATTGCATAATCAGTAATGTTCACCAACATATCTACAAAACCTTTTCATTTGTATAAGGGTTTGCCATAACTCCCCAATTGCCGGGGGCACACACCACCACAACCCAGACACACAGAGTAAGGCACAGTTCTGGGCTTAGCCTGGATCCTCTGCTAAGGATTCAAGGAGGCAACATTTTTAGAAATTATTATTGTATCTCAAGTACTCCAAGAAAATTGATTGATTATTAGATTATAATTGTAAATGTATTTGTGAAAAAGATTTTTTTTCCCACTGGTAGAATCAGAGATGACCTCATACACAGCATCTCATGTTACATGTGCCAAACCAAAATATGGGACTTGAGCATTTTAATAATTTATGAATTAACTGAAAAGCTACAGACACACACACACAGCGCTATACACACATGGCAGGATGTTGTTGTAGCGGTTCTTCCCTCGGTTCTCCGGCAGTCGGGCTGCATCCATTGTCTGGTTTCTTCCCACGTCCTTCAGATCCTTGAAAATATCAATAACCCCATTGATTCTCATCTATAATCACTCCAGATGAAGTCTGAAGTTCATCTTTAATATCGTCTGATAAACGTGAGCAGCATTTGATTTAGCAGCTTCATAGTGACTTCACAGTTTCAATGGAAGTAGAAGGTTTGACCTCAAACTCCTCAGACAGCAGATAGTTGGAATCAGCCTGCAGCTTGGACAGATGAGTCTCAAAGTGACACAACTTGATGGGACTGAGACAAAGGGACACAGAGAGAGAGACAGAGGGTCAGAGAGAGATACACACACACACACATACAGACAGATGATACTCGTCAGCACTGTGTATTACAGCCATTTCACATCAAGCAGCTTTAATTGACGTTCATCTTTGCTAATACACTGATTCATCAGAAACAAAATATTGATCAACAATGACGGAAGAATCGATCAGCAAATGAAGTTAAATGAAGTTTCCTCTTACCTGGTGACACGACGGTTACTGCAAGACAGACAAACAGACAGTTATATACACACACTCTTCATCATCATCATCATCATCATTAGTGTTTTTACAATTATTAGTTATCGACTGATTAGAAATAATCTTAGAAATCAATCTGTAACCACAGTGTGTTTAGTTTCCTCTGCTCTCAGTAGAATCTACAATTAAAGAGCCGTGAGCACACACACACTATTCAATCGATGAGTCAATCTGAAGCACTTTATTGGAAACTAATTGTTAACACTCACACACACATTAAACGTTGGCCAACATGGTATTGAAATGCAATTTGTGTGTGTTGAGATCAATCTTTACACACGCACACACACTTACCTCCTGACACCCATGTAAATCCCTGAGGATGGTACTTCCTTCCACATACTCATCCTCACCACAGGGTTCTCCTGCACGGCCCTGCACACACAACAAGCGCACCTTTACTTCAGAGCTCCGCCCCTCTGGCCATAGCTCCCCCTGAATGTCTCATATATTAACACAGAAATGACATCATTGTGTGTATTCTGATGTGCACTCACACTTTGC
>NW_027466903.1:1975000-2092500 GCF_046128005.1 Genypterus blacodes | reverse complement strand
AAACCTAAACTTTTTGTTTTCCCAGGACTTTTCCATGCATTGAAACACAATTTCAAAACTCCATGAAAATTAAAATGCTACTGTCTCACCTGGTAGCTGTTCCTGTCTCCCTCTCCGTGCTCCCAGCTCACAGTCAGTCTGTCCGTCCGCCCTGAACTCTGAACCTGAAGAGACGAGACTGAAGAGGGAACTGAAGACAGCAGAGACAAGAAAACAAGAAAAACACAAACATTAGCAGATCAGCACTAGTACAAAGCGTATTTCAAGTAGCAGCCGCAGTCTGAGGCACTTACCTGTTCTAGCCACTAGGGCAGAGTCGCTGTTCATTCCTCGGCTCCAGCTCAGCACCTGCAGTCTGTACAGACTTCCTGCAGTCAGGGCAGAGAACATACACCTGTCGGCAGCTGGCCCCGCCTTCTGCTCGTCCACCAGCACCCCTACAGCCTGAAAATATACACAGCCCGGGTCAAAAGGTCAATTTATCAGACTGACTTTTACTAATACATTACACAGATTTAGGTCCTCTGAATTTAAGGTTTCAAAGCTCCAGCCACCTGCTGATGCTCCTTCCTGGATTCAGAGCCATCCTGCCTGTGATTGGCTGTTGCCTCAGTGACACGATAAAGCGACAGGTCATAGACATCCACATGTCCATCCGACGGACGCCAAGAAAAGGAGAGAGTGGAGGTGTTGACCCCAAGGACGACCAGATCAGTGACAGCAGCCGGACCTGGACGAGTGTGACAGAGAGAGATGGGGGGAGGGAGAGAGAGAGACAGACAGACAGTTATGAAAGAAAGGCAGAGAGAAAAAGACTCAGAGACAGAGAGAGAGAGAGTAATGCTACATTCTTCATTTTCTAAGGACATTAAAATAATAACATTTGTCTGTCTCACGTGTTTGTCCCTCTGCAGTAGTGTCCAGTGATGGGACGCCTGCGCTCAGCGTCACCACCCTCACACGGTACCACTTCCCTGACGTCAGGCCCTCCAGGCGCTCGCCACCGCTCCCCGCAGGCAGCGAGCGATTGGTCACAACATCGCCAGCTTCGTCCAAAAGCTGCAGGCTGAAGCTGTCGTACACACCCATTGGCCGCTCCCACGAGACGGTCAGACTGTGGGTGGTGTGTTCATTATCAGCCTGCAGGGTTGTGACTGGGGCAGGGGCTGCACACACACACACACACACACATATTACTCATGATCTGTTATCAAAGTGGTTTCAGTCTTTCTTAATCTTCAATAGTAATCACTGATTTAAGAAAAATAAAAAATAAAAAAGTCAAAGGCATTGTTAAATCAATCAATCATCTGTCCATCTCACCTGTCCTTCCGGTGACTCTGTTGCTATTGGTCAGCTTCCCGCTCAATGATTGGACAGTGACTGTGTAGGCGTGACCTGGGATCAAATCCAAGAAGTCCAAGGAGGAGACATGTTTGGGGACAGGACGAGTCTCAACCACACCATCCTACAGACAGGAATCAACATTAACTATTCATCCACCCATCTGTCCAACCATCAACCTGTCTGTGTGTCTCTTCTGTTGTGAACTTAGACTTGTTTGGACTCACCGTGGTGGACAGGGAGACGGTGTACATGTCCATGTCTCCGTCTCCGGCTGTCCAGGAAACCTCCAGCCCCCCAGAGGAGTCTGTGAGTCCGGGCTGAGGGACCAGGTGGAGGTTACCTACCGCACTGGGAACTGCAGCAAAGACAGATGGACAATCAGGACACTTACGGAGACAAGACATATATTTATGTTTCAACCTGCAGGTGGCACTGACGAAGGATCTGATAATGACCAAATTCAGGATTATACAGGATTAAGGTCAAAGCTTATTGTTATATACTGGTGTATATAACAGGAAGTAGGAGGCGGGTTTGTCCCTTGCAGGGCCCACCTGTCCGTCCCTCGATGAACTGCGGCCTCTGGTTTGGACCGCTGAACGTCGACACCACGATCTTGTAGAGCCGGCCGGGGGTCAGAGAGGTCAGACGGTAGTGTTGCTTGTCGCTGCCCAGCGTGACCGGAGGAAAAACACGCGTGTCGTTAAAGAGCAGCGTGACCTGGAGACGAGAGGAGGAATGAGTATGGCCCCCTACAGTCTGCAGCGTTCATCACACCCGTCACTTACACACACAGACACATACACACCTCATAGTGGTCCACATCTCCAGGGGCGGGGCTCCATGTGACATTTAGATCACCTGTTCTTGCGTTGCTTAGCAACAGATTGTCCACAGCTGCTGGGACTATAGCAAAGAGAAGAAATATGAAGCCCAGAATCGACTTGAGCGTTTTACTGATCGCGTCCAACCATCATGTCCTCTGTGCGTATTTAGGTTTGGGACTCACAGGTTCGTCCGTCGGTGGAGACACTGCTGACATAGTGTCCGCTCCAGGTTTCCACGGTGACAGTGTACAGTCTTCCTGGTGTGAGGGAGGAGAAGACGCACTCGTTCTGTCCAGCGGAGACACTTTGGTTCTGCAGGACGGTGTGGTTATAGTGGATCAGCACCACGTAACGGTCCAGATCACCAGCTGCATGACGCCAGTACACCTGAACACAAATACGCCCAGTATTGCTACTGTCACCAATACTGCACCATATTTGTATCATGACTATCAGCTGAGTCAAATTCAGGGTTTGGTTGCTGAGACGTGTATGTTTGGCCTTGGCTGGATCTGACACAAACCTAAACAAGTTTCCAACAAGCCTTTAATTTAGAAAATTGTGATGTAATTCATGCATTTGCTATAAAAATACAAGTACAAAATGATGTTAAACCCACAAGCACACACACAAACAAACAAACACACACACACCTTCAGGAAGTCATCTCTGGCAGAGTGAACAGCTGTTGGGTTCTGTACTGTTGCAGGTTCTAGAAGAAAATGGAAAACAACTACAAGTGACCACAAGTATGGCAATATATTTTCACCAACAAGTAAAATACAATATAATTGAGGGATGCTAAAACATTAAAAACAAAAAAAGCTTATAATAAATGATAACAAAAAGAAAAAGACAAGTGCAGAAGGAAAACCAGCTAACAGCTTGTGTGTGTGTGCGTGTGTGTGTGTGCCGCAGCCTTCTTACGTGTCCGAGCCTGAGCTGTCGTTGCGTTCTCTAGGCCGCCGCTACGCGTTACTATGACAACAGCGTACAGCCGACCAGCGACCAGTGAGCTGAAGGAGCACTCCGGCGGCGAGGAGCGGGACACAGCCAGCGCATGGACGGTCCGACTCCCATCCTGAAGGCGCACCAGATAGCTGTCGGCCACGCCCCTCGCAGGCCGCCACGACACCCGCAGGGCATCCGACCGGCCGCCGTTAGCTACTGTTACCTCGGAGACCGAAGCTGGCACTGAAAGATAAAGAATGTTTTTAGATTCCACGTTTCATTTAACCTCAGTTGACTGCTGGAGGGCAAAGGTCAATATCACGTGAGACGATTGGCTGGCAAAACAACACACACAATACATCCTGAAAAAAACCTGAACATTCTGTGGGAACACAATAGGTGTAGGTGTGTGTGCGCATGTGAGCGTGTGTGTGTGTGTGTGTGTGTGTGTGTGTGTGTCTGTGTGTGTGAGTGTGTAGGAAGTTTTTGTGCGGGGTTTGGGAGTGTCTCTGTGAGTGGAACATTCCAAAGCTCCTTTTTGGCATTTGAGCTATTGTTCAGAAAATTCTGATGTTATCATGGAACACACACACACACACACACACACACACACACACACACACACACACACACACACACACACACACAATGTCAATCTCTGGCATCATATAAACACTTTTATCATATCTTCAGGTCTAATTCTCTCTTTCTTCAACAGTATTAAAATGTGAAAGTTTGTATCCTAATTTAAACTTATAAACATAAATGTCATACAAAGTAAAGGAAGAAGTCATACAGATTCACAGTCAGGTGTTTTCTCAGCGTGTTAGAAGAGTGAAGTACAGACAGACGCCAGTAAGCAATTCAGCTGTGAGCGTGAAGAGTTTTGTCTTCGTGATGGTGTTAGTGTAGAAGTAGAGAGAACAGAAGCCCATACTGAGCTCAGATCTAATTGTTCTTCTGTGCGTCCCCTCACCTGTGCGTCCCTCCAGGCCCGTGGGGGCAGAGGTCGACCCCCCACTCACGGTGGCGGCCTGAATCCTGTAGAGGGCGCCGGGCGTCAAACCAGCCACCAGGAGAGAAGAGGAGCCGACCGCAACGCTGTGGTTCTGAACCATCTCGCTGAGGAGGAAGAGGAGGGTCACACACATGCACATTGACACACATTTTAGAGCATGTGAAGATACACACAGACACACACACACACCTGTCCTGCAGCACTGTCACTGTGTATGAGTCAATGTCTCCTGGTGGTTTCTCCCATGATGCCTGGAGGCTGTCCACTCCTGAGCTGCTCAGGGTGATGCTGCGCAACGCCATCGGAACTAAAACACACACACATACACACGACAGGAACTTCTTCAATGACATTTTCAAAATATAAACATAGTAAATTAATTATGCATGTACACACACACACACACACACACACACACACACACATACACACCTGTTCTCCCCTCCACGCACACAGAGCTGTTGGCTTTCCCGCTCCTGGTCGTCACGGTGATGGTGTATTGCCTGCCGGGTGTGAGCACATTAAACGTGCACTCCCTCATGTTGGGCTCCACCTCTCTGGTATCCACGGTAACATTATCTAGGAAACATCAAGACTGTGAGTTCATGATCAATTAGTCATCTGTCAATCAGCTAACAGAGCTGCCTTCCTTTGCTTGGCTTTACCGTGGCCAATGGTGAGGAAGTAGCTGTCACGTGACCCGGAGGAGGCGTGGCTCCACATAGCGCTGAGCGACGTCTCATCGGTGTGGCGGATGTGGAGGTCAAACACGGGTGAAGGAGCTACAGAGAGAGATGGTTGAGATCAGGTGGGATTCACTAGGGAGCTGTCGTACACACACGTCCCGAATCAGGTTGCAAAAGTATTGTATAAACATGTTTTAGTTTTCTGACCCGTTGTCCCCTCACAGCTGCTCTCAGACATCAGTCCGTCACTCTCCACTCTCAGCACAGCTCTGTACAAACGTCCAGGAATTAGTCCGGCCCCATGGAAGCTGAAGTTCACCGCTCCCTGCTCCAGTGTGGTGTTGACTAACTGCTGGAGACCGTCAAACAAGAACAACATATAGCTCTCCCAGTGACCAGTGGGGGGTTCCCAAGAGAGCAGGAGACCACCAGAGGAAGCGGGAGTGAGAGAGAGCAGAGACGCTGCCACCGGAGCTGTGGAGAGGAGAAGTAAACATCCTGAGAGGAGGAGGAGAGAGGAGAAGAGGAGACAGAGTCACACGGGGGAACAGCTCACCTGTCCTGACGATGAACTCGGAGTGGTTGGTCAGCTCGCCACTCTTAGACTTCACTGTGACACGATATGCTGATCCAGGCGACAGGTGATCGACAGTGACTTGAGTGACATTTGGAGGGAGGGTCGTCCCCAAGAGACTCGAACCATTGGACCAGAGGGTGACGATGAGCTCGTCCAGGTCCCCTTCAGGCTGTGGCCACGACAACAGCAAGCGGTCGATGGTGCTGCTGTTGCTGTTAGCAGTCAGGTTACAAACAGCCGAGGGAACTGGAGAGAGAGAGGGAGAGAGAGAGAGCGGGAAAGAGAGAAAACAAGAGCTACATCATAACAGAGAGAGAGACAGGGGTAGTCTCTCTCTCTCTCTGTCTCTCTGTCTCTCTACCTGTCTGAGTCTGGATCATCCTGCTGTTCTGCAGACCACCAGCCTCTGTCACCATAGTGACGTTGTACTGTCGCCCTGGCATCAGGTGGAGGAGTTTGTGCTGTGTGGCAGTGCTCTCCAGCGTCTCATTCCTCAGCAGGCCTGAAGAAGAAGAAAACAAGAGGAAACGAGTAAAACTAGTTCTGTCAGATGAATGTGACTCTCAGCTAAACGTTCTCTGGAGTACCTGAGTTGTGCCACAGCTGCAGCCTGAAGCGTTCTGTCCTCCCTGGGCCCGCCTGCCAGGAAAGGCCCAGGCTGCTGCAGGCCCTGGAGCTCACAGCCAGGTCGCTCACCGCAGACGGAGCTGAAACAACACACACACACACACACACTGTCACTGTTCACTGCACTACATTGTGATGAGAAAAGTTAATGTGAGTCGTGATCATTACTGAGAAATCATTCAAAGGAAACAGACAAAATAACTTTTCTAGCATTTGGCAACATCCAAACACCAAAACAACCACCTGGTGACATCATATATATGCACACGCTCACCAGCCTGAGGACACCAGAAATTAAACCACAACCATCCTCCAACAACACCCCACGCCCGAACAGCCTCTGACCTTTGACCCCGAACCCGCTGTACGTTGTCATGGATCTCTATCCTATAGTAACTCTGACCTTTGACCCTGAACCTTAACTTTCAGGTGCCTTCTCACATCAGTAAGCAGCTGGTGTGATGTGTCCATGCAGGGCGTCATTGTGGGCATAATACTCCTGTAAATCGTTAAACATGGAGAAATTGTGGGGGCTGGTTTGACCCTCACAAGGATGAAAGACGGAGCGACGGATTGATTGATGTTTGATAAGTTATCAGAGCGACAGAGAGAAAATGGTCGGAGTTTGTGTTTTCGTGTCCCAGCGCAGCACTCAGGATGGAGATGTCGCAGCCTGATAATATTGTTCTACTGTTGTTTTGAGACACACACACACACACACACACACACACACACACACACACACACACACACACACACACACACTACTTTGCTGGCCTGCTGGGAGGCATTGTGGGAAAGCTGAAACCAGGAAGTGGGGGACTCTCAGACAGACGGATGGCATGAAGCCAGGGGGGGGTCTAAGTGTGTGTGTGTGTGTGTGTGTGTGTGTGTGTGTTGTCCTACGGCTTTGATGAAGACGCGCCCTGAGGAGATCAATCCGTTTCCTGTTGAATCCTCGGGTCGTCTCTGTGACCGTCATGTGCACAACAGATAAATCACTTTAAAGGAAGTGTCCCACATTTTGGGAATTCCTGTCCCACCTTCTGACCCCCCAAAGTGCTGTGTGTCCTTTACAGAGACAGAGACACTGGACTCTACTTATATATTATATACTTATATATCATTGAATCAGGAAGCTAGATGACCGCTCTACCATCCAGAGCCACATCAGTTTATGTTCCATGAGTTCAGAGTGAGTCAGTGTCGTAACTCTCATGTTAGCTCAAAGTAGCTGGTACAGAGATGCGTGTGTGACGCCAAGAACAGCAGGAATCACACACACACGCGCGCACCAGACTGTTGCTGTGAGGAGCAGAACACTTGGGTTCACACAGGTAAAAATAGAGCTGACAGAGGTGCAGAAACCAGTAAAGGTTAAGAGGCAGCGAAAGATAACACACACACACACACACACACACACACACACTCACACACAGAGCAGTGGTGTTTTGAATTGCTTAGACCGTGAGTGTCGGCACTCGACTGGGCACAGTAACACCCAGTTTCCTCCAAAATGCACACACACACATACACACACTGTATATATACGCACACACCCTTTCCCTATACTTCCCACAGAACAAAGAAACAATGGAGGCAGGAAATGGCTGAACCCTGAGCTCTGCCCACGATGGAAATACACACTGAGGGTCCAACTTCTGTTCTGGGGCCCTGCCAGCGACACACACACACACACACGCACATACACACACACATACTTTTCCTGCTCTATCACTCTCTCTCAGCAGGGCCACAGTTCCTGTGGCTAATCACAGAGCTGCAGAGGGGGGAAGCTACACAACATTAAGACACACACGCACGCACACACACACATCACATTACGGATCTCATACTTCTAGAGGTCACAGAGCAGACAAACAATAGAGCAGAATGTGATATTGAGCTAAATATAATGAGGTATTTGTCAGGGCTTGATCCTATTCGGTGATCTCTCATGACCTCTGAGGGCTTTTATTCACTTCAGACTCAGCCTGTCAGGCTAAGTTACACACCAACATTGGTAACCATGGCGAGATGACATACCTGTGAGCAGCTGTATGCAACCCTAACAGTTAGGGTCCACAGGGACTTACCGGTGTGCACGGTGAGGTTGGCTGCCTCTTCGTCACTCTGCGACCTGATCTCCAGCTGGTACGTGGTTCCAGGCTCCAGGTGGTCTAATGTGCAATTGAAGATGGCTCCTAAGTCCGTATTCCCCCCATCCTCGCCTCCTATCCGGTTGGTTCCTAGATAGTTGTCTCCTGCCACGTCGTCTCTCGTCTCACGGCCTTCTTGCCGCTCTGGTCCAATCTCATTTGTCTCTAGCTCTTCACCTCCTGCGTCCTCTCCTGCTGCTCCTCTCATTCGTCTCCAGCACTCCACACCATCTCCCCCAGTGTCAGGAGACGACACAGAGAAGGAGCAGTTCTGTCCGGGCGTCTTCACCGTCACCGATATGGAGTCCAGGCTGGACAGTGGTGCAGACACGGTGAAGCTACATGGGAGCGCACGGTGCTCTGTGGGAGCCGCACTGCTCTGATCCTGACAGGAGGACAGGAGGACAATGTCATTAAACTTATCAAAATCTTTCTGAAAACATTTGAAATATTTGACTTCATCATATTAAAAGCCAAGTCTGCATGACTGGTGGGTCTTGGTGGAGGTATGAACTTAAATGAGAGCTTCTAATTTGACTTTGTGAGATCGATTCTGCACTATGACAGATTTGGAACGTGTTTAGTTTTGTGTGATTGTTGCGACTAAATCAGAGCTGTAACTGTATCATCTGCATGGGGACGCAACATGATGTGATCTACAGGATGAATGTGGACAGAACAGATTAATGGAGCTACGTGATATGATCTGGCAGCTGCGTCAGGTGGCCAGATCACGTCCAGTTTACGCGTCAATATACGTGAAGTGAAGCACAGTTAAGATGGCCGACGTGGCCGACGCGAGATCACTTTACATTACATTACGATCATTTGGCAGACGCTTTTATCCAAAGCGACTTACATTACATTACCACCCTTCGCAGAGGGGGGAGCAATTGAGGGTTTGGTGCCTTGTTCAGGGGCACCTCGGCAGGGGCTCGAACCGGCGACCCTCCGGTTCCCAAGCGGAAGCACTACCCACTGAGCCACTGCCTCCCACTTGGTGTCGATGTTCTCTCTATTTTCTATCAAACCCCGGTGGGGGAGTATGGAGCCGTGAAGGATCAGCATACCTACACAAACCTCATGTACACAAAAACCCACAAACTATTGAAGCCCAATGATCTGGATGGGAAAGACGGTTAACAATCCAAACACCCATCAGTAGTTTGTAGAAAGCGTGTGCACAACCACGCATGTTTATGACGGTCAAAGATGAACTGCGAGGTGTCGACGTCTGATTTTTCAGTAGAGGTCAGAAGGTCGGACGTGGACTCACCGCGGCCGTGCTGTCATAAACTATGCATTAAGACACACTCATTTGTGGAACGCATCTCAAATGTTTGCAAAATGTATTATCTTTTTAAATTTAAAACGCAGTCGAAACTAAATCTAGTTGAAAGCATTTTGGCTTGTCCATTTAACAGGTTGGACATTTGATCACCGGGTTCCTCCAGAGCTTCATACTAAGAATTGTAGCTTTCTTGTCAGGTATTTTGTTTCTTGATGAATTACAAGTCATTCTGACAACAATGTTGCAGTTTTTATCTTTTTCTGGTTGTCAGATATTTACAAACAAAAAAAAGTTACAACAAAGAATAGTTTTCTTTGTATGAAACTTTATCTTGATGAGACATTTTGACTTAATTTCCACATATATTTCTTACTATAAAATTATTCATTTTGTTGTTATTAAAATCCCCCTTTTGCGTTTCTGTCGTTCTCATTAAGATATTTCTCAACAAATGGTTAACCTAATGATCAGGAGGGAAACATGATGAATATGTGTGTCTCAGTGATCAGTGAGTCTGTGGACAGATGAGTGACAGTCTGAAGACACTGACCTGAAGCAGCTCTGAGAAGATCCACACGCAGCACAGATACACGTGAACTTTACATTTCACCTTCATCATCTTCACACACCATAATCCTGAGGGAACGGACCGCTTCGGACTCTGGGTCGGGACTTGGAGGGAAAGTTGGAATTCTCTAAATCTTCCACTTTTCTTCCTCTGCACATGAGCACAAACAGAGACAGGAGCTGGGAGAATAAAGGGAAAGTTGACTTCTCCTCCTTCACGTCACTGGGAAAAACTGGAATTATTTTTCACTTATTCCAAAAAGTCTAGTTTCTTCTGTCCGTCATCGTCCGTCTGTCTTCTTTCCCTCCTCAGACCGCTCAGACGTCAACTCTGCTTTTCCTCTTTTCTCTGCACTCGTTTCCTCTCGCTCTCTCCTCTCATATCAACTCAGCCTCTCTCTTCCTGTCTCTCTCTCTCTCTCTCTCTCTCTCTCTCTGATGTCCACCAAAGCTCTCTCGTCCTCCCTCTTTCTCTCGTGTGAACTTGAAAGTCTCTGTTTGCCCGTCTCTGTGTAAAAGCCTCAAAATAAAGCTGGACTACCAAAGCGTCTCAGCTGTGAGTAAATACAGAGACGTCTTTGTCCATCTCTTTAGATTTGGGCTCATTACTTGTTGTCGTGGGCTTTCAGGACATTGATCCTGTCACATAATTTGTCTCACTTATCTCGACACTCTAACTCATCTTTTGAACATTGAAAAACATTTTGCTTTTTAAGTGTAATTAACTCACATTGTTTAATGGCACTGTTATTTCAATTGTGTCATGACTGTGACAGCACAATGGATCATTCTGTTACCAAAGTGACACATCATAGTTGGAGTCCACTGAAGTTCAGGCCAGAATGCCTTTGTTCCAGTCAGACTGAGCTACTTTTAGTCGCCCACACCTCTTTCCTTCCTTCCTGCTTCTAATCCACTCTCTCTCACACACACAAAATGTCTCTCTCTCTCACACACACTCTCTCTCTCACACACACACACTCTCTCTCTCACACACACACAATCTCTCTCTCTGCCACACACACACACTCTCTCACACACACTCTCTCTCTCACACACACACACACACACTCTCTCTCTCACACACACACATAATCTCTCTCTCAAACACACACACACCCTCACCATCTCTCTCTCCAACAAACACCCTCTCTCTCTCTCTCCCACACACACACCCTCACCCTCACCCATCTGTCTCTCTCTCACACACACACACGCACACACACACACACACACACACACACACACACACTTTGCATCTCTCTTACACACACAACTCTCTGTAAGGAGCAGGTATCAGTCACTGGGAGCTGTGTCATGTTTATGTACGGCTTTACAGTCACCATATATTGATAGATCAGATGAAGAGTTAACAGCAATACTAATGTTGACTCCTATCACAACATTCAGTTGGTTAGTAATACATCAAAAACAAAGTACTGTATACTGATAACCATACCGAAGCTTAAGAGGACACTGATACTGATCATCAGTACAGTCGAGTTTGTTTATCAATAACATCTGTTATTTCTAGAGGGAACCACAAAGTTCCTGATCAGCTGACACACAAACCTTTGGCTGGTATCCCCCAAAAAAACACCTTCACAATGAACACCGTACACACCCTAGCAACACTTTACCTTAGCAGTCACTTATTGACCATCCGGTGTTAATAATAAATTCCCTCAGACACCCTAGCAACCAATAATACTCATAGTACAACTAGTCCAATTAAACAGAAATACAGAAATAACTGGAGTCCAGTGTCCTCTTAAGCTCCACCCATATGAAAGCATGGAACACAAACCACCTACAAACACACACACAGATGTGTGTGTGTGTGTGTGTGTGTGTGTGTGTGTGTGTGTGTGACAGAGAGGCTCAGTTCACGTCCCCTTCAATCACCTCAAATGGAACCACAAAGTGCAAAACAAACAAATTTGGATATGAGATCCCAAAGTGACCAAAAGGGACGTGGTCTCAGTGGACACGCTAGACACGGAGAGGCAGGTCCAAAGTCCACAGATTGTAACACAAGTAAAGGGGATTACTTACAAAATGATTTGGTCTGTAGAAAAACAAGTCTGAAGTGTCTCACACTTGTGGTGTGATGACGTACTGATCGTCGTCCCTGTGAAACGGGAAGACGCTTCAGGAACTGATGACCAAAACCACCACAGGTTCACATTTAGAATATGTTTATGTTTGGATATCTGACACTGCAGTAACCATTACAACACAAACTGAAACTGCACTGAGGTGATCAGAAACCCACGTCTACGTACAAATATGGAGTTGTTGCATTTTAGCCGCCTAGCTGAGTCTTCGGCCAAAGCAAACGTCATGATATCAGAGTTTGCTGAATTTCTCAATTTTTCACAACTGAATTCCAATTATAAGAAAGTGATTGGTCCACTGGTATCACATGATAGTGAAATGTCATACTTGTTACTCATTTTTGGATAAATATGACTGTATTGTTGTGAGTAAAATGCTTCTTCCCTGTTCTTCCTAATTGGCTATAAACTTCTGGACTGTGAAAACAAGTAAAACACCTATTTCATCCATACAACCGTAGTAATATGTGATGAGTAACAAGCACAGTGGCCTCATGGAGGCGATAGACCGGATAAAGATTGTTTGGATTGTTCCACAAGAAGTTCACCTCTGAGCAGCTTAAGTCACGTATTCTAATACCACATGGCTGCTGCTCCATTACGCAAACATCAAATGTTGAAGCTTTACTACAAAACATAATGATTTGCTTGAAAAATACGTTCAAACTAGGTGACTTTGCTCAGGCTCCGCCCCCTTGCTGGAGCGATAACGTGTGATCTTCCTCCAGTTCCTGAAGAGACCACCATTCCCAGATGTGAGGTTTTACTACAAACACTGATGTCATACATCGACAACCATCTGACAGCTGCAAAATACATTTAAACATGTAAAAACAGTATAAAAATAAAGTTATTACTCTGATTGACAGAAATAATATGACTACAGTATTAACATGTACAACAGCACGTGGCACCATTGTAACAGAATTAACATTTTTGGTGTAAAGCAAAGTTACTATATACAAACACGATCAAAGCAGGAAACCAAGTTAGAAACTATTATGTGTGGGAACCATGACACCAGTTGGTAATTGGTGTTTTTGTCGTTTGTGCTGGAATGTGTACATATATTGAAGGAATCGTGCAGCTCTACTTCAAATCCATAAATACATCACACAGGACCCTGATTCTGGTCTTTAGAACTTCACATATTGTGCAGTCAGGTTTCCTGCTATAAACGCAAATTAGCACTGAACACGAGCTTGCATTGCTTTAACAAAATATTGCATTAGCATAGAATAACCAAAGCTAATAATAGCATCCTAATGACACTGAGCATTTTTGGGTTACAATGTAATTAGCATTACATTGGTTTATTAGGTTTTAGCATCGATGCTAAATGTAGGAGGGGCGTTCCGGTTTAGCAGTGGTGTACTAGCTTAACCAAAGGTGCTACTAGCTAACAGTCATCTACCAATCACCTTTCATAAGACATAAAAATGTTTAAATTCTAAAAACACAGAAAAACGTCCATGGTGTTAAATGATGCACTGTCGATTTCGGTCCAATGGTTTTCTACATCTCTTGGACAGATGTAGACGATGATGAAGACAAAGTCCAAAAGTCAACTGGTTAACAGGTGTGAAAGGGGCGTGTCTCTGCTGAGAAGCAACTCACCAGCAGGACAGGAAGTAAAAAGAGTCGAAGGAGGAGTGGACAAGAGTTAGCACAGATACATTCCATTCTGTTAGTAGGCTCCTCCCATAACAGCTCTTATTGGTTGTCCATGTTGTCTGTCTTCTTTCAAAACTCAGCAATGTGAGTGTTTGCAGCCAGACACCTCGCTAGATGCTCTTCCACCCATGACCACAGACATCAGCACACTTCCACGTGAAAGCTGACGCCTCTTATGGTGCTGCATGCTCATTGGCCAGTTTCAGTTGAGAGGTGGGACTCATACATGCTCAAGGCGTAATGGACGAACTCATACTGCTCACACGTCTGGATCATTCCACCTCTGAAGACAGAAACATAGTAAGAGAGACGGACAAAGCAACCAAGCAACAAGCCCCCCACCCTAGCAACCCTAACCCAGCTTAACAACTAGACCTCAGAGCATAACAACCACTTTGCAAAATCTGGCTAAGCCCTTTAGGAGGCCCATGGTGACGACTTACAGCTTCTCTGTGCAATTAGCAAGGACAGAGACACATTAGTGTGTGTGTGTGTGTGTGTGTCTCACCTGTCTACTCTCAGCTGGCAGGTGATACTCAGGACATCCACTACTCCCTCCAGCTGCAGCTGTCGACAGCCTATCGTCGTGGCGATGAAGCAGCCTGTCCGCCCGATCCCAGCGCTGCAAGCAGAAGATTTTGGGTAATTGATTTTCACCCTGCCGCAGCAGAAAGCCCCACCCCTCTCCCCCACCGCCCCTTTGTGTCTGTCTACCTGCAGTGGACGATCACTGGTCCCATGGCTGTGGACATCCGTCTGTCCGCCTCCACGGCGTCTATCAGCTGCAGCAGAGGCAGCGCTGAGTCAGGGGTTTTGTGGTCAGGCCAAGACGTGTACCAATAATGCTGCAGCTCGCGGGTTTGATTCCCACACTGCCCACGCACACGCACATAGACATACACAAACTTAACACAGGAGTCACACGGGTATTTTCTGACTGTGGATGCAGAGGTGTGTGTGTGTGTGTGTGTGTGTGTGTGTGTGTGTGTGTTGACCTTGAGTGTGAGGCTCCGTGTGGTGTAGTGTTCACACTCTCTGATGCTGCTGACCAAAACCTCCACCTTCCCGTAGATCCCCCTCTTCTCTGGCCAGTACAGGACACACTTCTACACAAAGACAGTTTTCATTTGGATCAACCAGTCAAACAATTTAGTGCAACACAATGCTGACACATACACACAATGCTGTTCATTAATGAGCTCTTAGCTAGCAATGAAGCTAACAGTGACATCATCGCTTCTCTTCCCGCTGCCGAGCCTTTCAAAATAAAAGCAGGAACACCATACCTCATTCTTCTCCTTCAGTTTGGTGATCATGATTATGACAGGCGACTCGGCCTGCCAGGCCATCTGCCAGAAGCAGTTCACTGTGTTCACCATGGGCCCCTGCGTGGCAATGTATGCCTTCTCGTCGCCGAGGTAACCCTGGGCCCAGAACCAAGGAAACAAACTGTGTCAGCCACAGTGACATCACAAAGTCATAAAGTAAAGTTTTCCTTTCACATGCAAACTTTTCATATCAACATTGGTGAAGTGTTTAGTATGACGAGTGGGAGCTCAGTGACTTATTGCTCATGCAGTGTGACGCTTCAAACTGTTTCCTGACAGGAAGAGTGTCTATTGTAATGTGGCTGAGCTACAGCAGCAATACACTTTCACTGTCCGTGCATGCGTGCGTGTGTGCGTGCGTGTGTAGGTGAAACATTGCAGATGTGGGATGTGATAACGTCCACACAGTGGTTTATGAGGGCTTTTAACTGTCACACTTTAGGATGTTGTTAGGGTGATTGAAAATGAAATATTAACATAGAGGGTTTCAGCTTCTTTATCTCATTGGTCGTTCGGGTAGTCAAGGGCTGCTAGGGTTTTGCCAGGTAGTCAATAGGACCCACAGGGTCACTGCTGCGGTGCTACTGCGCAACTGGTTGGCCGGCTGGTTGATTCTGAGCTGGTTGCTTGGATGGTGCCGGCTGGTTGCAAGGATGTTGCTAAGTGGCAGCTGTGTTGATATGTGGTTGCTCGGTTGTTTGACCTGAGTGTGTGTGTGTGTGTGTGTGTGTGTGTGTGTGTGTGTGTGTGTGTGTGTGTGTGTGTGTGTGTGTGTGTGTGTACCCACTCGTATGTAGTTTGCGTTGATGTAAGAGCTCAGAGGATCGTTGCAGCTTTTGGATCTCAGGATCACTCTGGAATGTGGGTCTAGGACACATGGAGAGAGAAAGTGGAGGAGAAGAAGAGGGGAGTAAACAGGAAAAGACACAACAGGACCTGGAGCCCAGGACCTGGAGCACCGGGTGAGTGACAGCAGTTGGTGGAGAGCGTTCCACTGGCTTGATTGGTTGAAAGGAAGGAAGGAACTGCCCCACTTAATTGTGCTCACCCCTGCTGTATTGATAACTCCGCCCCCCTGTGTCCAGGAAACCGATAACTGCTACTGTGTGTGTGTGTGTTACATAATGTCTTAATCGGGTGTGCGAAGTGTTTGGCGACCAGTGTGAGAACAAACTGTGCTGAGAGGAAAATGTGTTGTTTTACTGTGTGTGTGTGTGTGTGTGTGTGTGTGTGTGTGTGTGTGTGTGTGTGTATGGTCATGAAGGGCGGGGCAAATAGTGGATGGCCTTGGGGGTTTTGACCTCTGACCTTCCCATAATAAAGCATTTCCTGGTACAGCAAGGAGGGAAGTGTGAGAGTCTGGAAAAGTTTCTCTTGTGTGTTTCTTGGCTACTCTTGTCTCACTCCGTTTCATTCTAAATGTTTGGCTCATGAGCACTTCAGAATCATTTTTATTTTATTTCCAGCTCTCAAACACACACACACACACACACACACACACACACAGCCTGTACTCACTGGGCAATATGGTTTTATATCTGTTCTTGGTCCCGTGGTTTGGAATGTCCAGTTCTTTGGGATCAACAAAGTTCATGGGAATCTCCTACAATTAAACAAATGACACAGTTAGTTTAGGTGAAGACCTGTGTGTGCATGTGTGTGCGTGCATGTGTGCACTAACAGTGAACTCGGTGTGCAGTTTATGCGCGTTGTTGATGATGTCACGGAGCTGCAGCCGCGTCATTGGCCGTCCGGCAGACAGCAGGTACTCCCTGGACGCAGTCTGTCTAGGGGTTACCACGGCAATGTTGAGCGGCTCCACAGAGCCCAGAGCCGACATGTCCAACACCAGAGAGACATTAGAGCCACGTCTGCGAGAATGAGGGACGGAAACAGGAAGGAAGGAAGGACACAAGTTGGATGCATCAGAAAATGTGTGAATGTTTGGGAAATGAGGAGCAGAGTTTGATCAGCAGATGAATCTTATTTCAGTTTTAGGGTCAAACCAGTATAAAGGGGGCGAGTACTGTGGCGTACACCCACAGATCACAGATCAAAAACATTCTGTGAACTCTGACCTCATGACTTATTATTCTTCAGGAACAAAAGATTGAGTCAACTTCAGAAGATGTAAAAGTTTGACTTTGTATATATGGAGGTTTGGGTGTCGGAGGCAAAAAGAAGAAGGCAAAGAAGTCTTTGTCTGGCTGATGCTATGTGTCAGCCAGCTTCCTCTCCAGGAGACTGTTACTTCCTATTCCTCTGATTGCTGATTGGCAGCGATCCAGTGTGGACAAGACAAGCACACATGCACACACACACGCACGCACACACACAGAGAAAAACATCCTGTCTTCGCTCTTAGACTGAAATCTTCCTTCCTTTCCTACCTTAGGACCCTCTTAAGTGTTTTTTCACTCCGTCTGATCGCTGATGTAACCGCTACCAGAACAAAATGGCTGCTCAACAGCTACGAAGAACTATGAAAGAGAACTAAGAGAACCAAAACGCTTTCAAGTTCGCCAAATTGCCAAACTGCTTGGGGAAAGTTTAGGGTGAAGTTGAGGAACATCAGAATTGTGATCCATTTTTCTCCTTAAACATCCAGAGGGGAAGTCTGTCCGACAGCACGTACACACACACTTCATATACTTTGTTTGTCAGGAAATGTCCTGCTTGAGTGCTGATATTTATGAACTATGGACTGAGGAAGTAGTGAGGCTCACACACACAAACACACAGCTCCTCATCAGCACGTATGCACCTAAACGGCTGTATGGGCCAACAATCAATCAACAAGTTATATCAACCTGGGATTCAGGTGGAGCTTGTTGTGAGCTCTGTTCTGTCAGACCTATAAGAGTTATAAATAGTTGCCAAAATGCTGTGTGTTTGAAGTACAGTTGGTTGTGTTTTTGATTTATGTTCTCACATGCTGTGTGTGTGTTTGTATGTATGCGTGTTTGTGAATGAAATGCAGTTATCATAAATGTTCTCACATGCTGTGTGTGTGTGTGTGTGTGTGTGTGTGTGTGTGTGTGTGTTTGAACATGCTTTGGGTGTAAGAGGGACTGCCCCCTGCCCCATATAGGAGAGTTGTTCTAGTACCAATTTGTACAATGTGGCTGTGATTGACAAAGGTCAAATTAAATAATATTCTTATGAGGAATAAATGTGCTTCCTGTGTGTATTTTGCATAGCAGCTGAATAGGGTAGGCCTACGCTACTGTATTTTAACATCGGCCATAGTGGTGGTACTTGGAGAGCCAAATATTTTCTGAGGTGCCCGATGTAAAAAGTTTGAGAACCACTGCTCTAGTGAGCGCGTCTTGTTGGCTTTATTAAAGCTCAAGGAACGGACATGTTTAGTTTATTTGTTTGGTCTGTAGAAGAACAAAGTGGACATGTTTAGGAGGAAATGAAAAAGCAGCAAGGGGATTGATCACAGTCATTGCGTCACAGCGACATGATGTCACATTTACAGCGTGCAGACGTTGCAGCAGTATAAACCAGACTCTGCCTCCTTCCTCACCTTTCCTGCAGGCCTGCAGCTGGTTTCATCTTGAAAGGGGAGGGACAAGGCTTCAGCTCTTTACTGGCAGTAACCGCGGTGACGTTGTTCACAGGGGTGAAGTCGCTGCCGTTGACTACAGGGGCAGGGGCGGGGCTGGCGGGAGGAGCACGGGAGGAATCAGTCTGACATGTGGAGAGTTTCAGTCTAATCAATACAAGCTACTGAGAAAGGATTATAACACTTGGAGATACCTGGGCTGAGGGAAGACGGGAGGAGCCGGGCGAGGACAGATTTTGATTGGCTGATGCTGGGGAATGGGTGTGGCTAAAGCTGGAGGGAGTTCAGCTTGGACCATACTTCCTGCTGTCACAAACTGAGACACAAATGGGCTATCAAATAAAAATAATAATAATTTCACAACACTAATACAGAAAAAATGTTATCATTGGGTGCAGACCTTGGTGCCCTTTGACCTCTGTGCAATGTCTGAAGGGTCTGGGGGGTTTAAGCGGAGGTCACAGGGTGGACCTTTCAGCTGTCTGTCAGAAATATTAACTTTTTCCTTCAGTCGGTACAAAACCTGAAGAGTAAAGAGACAAAGTTCACTGATCTGCAATATTTTCACAAATTCATTTTAATTACATATATTTGTTTCACATTTCACAAAAAACAATCAGTGTATAAAATTATTATCCATTATATTTAGTTTTGTTTCTCTTTTTTGATTATATTGATTTATTTAACTACATTAAGAATATGATCTAAATGTATATGTGTTTATATTTTCATTTATGAAAATATCCAAAGGGACCAATTCAGCAAAAAAAAATGACAACAGTATTTTGATCACTGTATTATTATTATTTATCAATTCATTGCTACTATCACCACCATGTAAAGTCATTGAACACAAATTCATCTCTCTTAAACTCTCTATATTCTGGATCATTTTGTAGGAGTCTGTTTGTATTTGGGCATTTAGCTAGAATTTAAAATAAATCTGTAACCGGCGGAATCTGCCTCTAATAGAATGGAAATCATCCACTACATGGAAGCGTAGACCAACATGTGCTCCAGGCAGCAGTTTGTTAAAGAATCCCCCCTCTCCCTCCCTCTCTTTCTCTCTCCCTCTTTATCTCTCTCTCTCTCCCTTTTTTTTGCTCTCTCTACCTTGTCAAGCCCTGTGAGACATTGTATGTGATATTGGGCTACAGCAATAAAGTTGACCTGACTATACAGTAAAACGGTATATTCCATGCGCCCTCATGTGGACTATATGTAAAACTGCAAGCAACTCAACTAATTGGCTCATGTACTGCTGGCTTGCCCTCTCAGCCAAATCAGAGAGGCCATCACATAACCTCTGAGATTTAGATTTGAGATTGTGTGTGTGTGTGTGTGTGTGTGTGTGTGTGTGTGTGTGTGTGTGTCCTACCATCAAGCAGGTAACGATGATTATGAAGATGGTGAGGAAGAGGACGCCGCCATAAAAACTTTCTGTGGTAAAGACGTGATCCCTGGGGTCGCCCTGCAGGACGTTCTTCTGGAGAGAGAGAGAGTCAGGGAGAGAAAGAGGGAGAGAGAGAGAAGGTGTGAGAAACAAGAGAGAAAGAAAACACACACACACCGCTTTTCTTCCTCACATTTCTCATTCCTGTGAGTAATAAAATGAATGAAATCTATAAATCTGCTCTGTCTGTCCTCAGGCTGAGCAATGGGACTCTAACAGAGCCATTAAAGTTTTACCAGCAGCACTCGGCGCTCTAATAATCCCAATCCATCGTGTCTGTCTGTTTCCACGGTAACTAACGAGGCCAACTAACGAGGCAATGTTACAGGCAAAGGCTTATTCTGTGTGGATACACACGCAAACACACACACACACACACACACACACACACACATACCTCAGTTGAGACCCCTGTGATGCCAAAGTGGCCCAGGTGGCGATGAAGAATCCTGATATTCAGGGATTGGATGACCTCTTCAGCTGGTCGGGGCTCCGTATTCCCCGGCCTATCGGATGCCACAAAGAGCTCGATGGCATTTTTCTTCTCCTGCGAGGGGCGTTGGTTAGTTGCTCAATCAGTTATCAACAGTCATCAATTGAGAATACGAGAATGGCACATACAGGTTTCTTACATTTACGCGGTTGATGTGCACATGTCCCACAGGAACGCCCAATGATGCCGCGATGCCTTCCCGAAACCAACGAAGAAGACTGATGTTTAGCCTTCTCACATCCACAGCCAGGTACTGAGAGGAAGAGTGAGAGGGGGAGGAAGAGAGAGAGAGAGAGAGAGAGGGAGAGAGCAAGAGGAAGCGTGTGAGAGAGACGGACAAAGAGAGGGAGAGAGAGAGAGAGAGAGAACACCGTTCAGGAGAGAATGTAGAAAATGCAGAGCCTATATCAGCCAGTGTACACTCAGTGTGCACACCAATGCTACAACAATGGAAAGTAAAAGATGGGGGTGAGTTTATACAGCATTATCAAATTTAAATCAAACAAAATTAAATTAAATATGGAATTTGTCCTGTTACAAATCAGCCAAATATATCATCATTTATTGTGTGTGTGTGTGTGTGTGTGTGTGTGTAGTGGCTAAAAACTATGTGTTCTGCTGCAACTTAATTCAACATGAGAAACAATAGGGAGAATCACTGTGCGCGCACACACACACACACACACACAGCTGATATCACAATCTGCTTTCAGTTTGTTCTGCTAACTAAAATCAAACAAACCGATAACTAACCAGCTAACCAGCTTAACAACCAAACTATCAAACACTAATCTACCCACACACACAACCTGCTGCTCCTCCTACAGCAACCATACAGCCAAACACAAAACAGGAAAAGGTCAAGCAAATACCTGACGACCAAATCAACCAATCAAATGCCTAAATTACCACAATGCCAATAACATAACAACAAGCTTACCACATAAACATGCAGACACTGTTGATCAAAGCAAGCTGAGTGACCACAACACACACACACAGAGGGAGAGAGAGAGAGAGAGAGAGAGAGAGAGAGAGAGAGAGAGAGAGAGAGAGAGAGAGAGAGAGAGAGAGAGAGAGAGAGATGCTGCCTGTCAGTCAGAGATCTGGGACTCGAGCTCTTCTTCTGCCTGATCACCTCGTTCTGTGATCTCTGATTGGCTTACAGCAGGCCAGAGCTCAATCTGCCCACCGTGCCACCTGATTGGCTGTTGTCCAGGTAATGCCGTTATCCCACAGCACTTCCCCACGGGATCAGCTGCTATTTCTGTCTCTCACACACAGACTCAGAGAAAGAGTGAGCGAGCTACAGCACTAACCTTCTGATCGCCCTCAGGGCAGGCAAGCAAATACCAATATGGACCAACAAGGTATCAAGAAGCGAAGGCGGAACGTGTGTGTGGTGAGGTTAATTGGTAATAAATAAGACAGATTTTCTGAGTGTGATAAACATGAGCGACCCTAACTCATCCAAAACAGAGAGAAGAAGAGAGAAAACACACACACACACAAACAGATTACATTTGTGCCTTCTTGGTATAAAATAATTACACAAACATTTTGTGAACAAATGTTTAAAGAGAAGCAGGAAGTGAGATTTCCACACATGTACACACACACTCATTTCACTAGGGGGCAGCATGTGTCTGTGTGTGAGTGCAGGTCTGCAGATACCTGACGGGAGAAAGGACCCCCCCCCGCCCCCCCTCCCACACACACACAGCCTTGCAGTGAGTGAACACCGTCTGTGTCTTACACAACCCCCCCTCACACACACACATTAGTGATGTGGTTGTCATGGTGATGCGATGGCACAGTAACTGCCTAAAGGGACAGGTGGTCATGTGACGGATCTGGATCATGGCTGCAGCCTCGCTGGGCAGCGGCAACGCTTGAACTCTAATGTTCTGATTACTGATATGATAAAGGTTTAAGATAAGATAAGGGCTTAAGATGAGATAAAGGTTTATGTCTGTCATATTTGTTATTCAAAGATTTGTGTTTGGGCCTCTGCTCTTTGACCTCACTGCCTGTCCCGACATTTGCCAGGAAGTTCATTCATATCTTGAGCCAGAATGTTTATTGTGTTCATACTAAGTGTGTGTGAGTGTGAGTTCTCATGTTTAACTAAAGAGGCGACGTGCAGGGTGACCTATCCAGCACAGTGAGGACCCCAGGACCCTGACTGTGGACCGAAGCAGGAAAACAACAGAGCAACCAGACGCAACCACAAAACTTCCACATTTGGTCAATTACTTCCTCCATCAACTCAGACAGGCAGCAACCATCTACACATGCTCATGTTACAACTTAACACCCTGTATGTATAGATCCACATCTGATGTGAGGGATCCATGACAACATAAAGAGGGTTCAGGGTCAAAGGTCAGAGGTGAACATATTAGTATGAAACTAAACTTGTGTATGTCATGTAGAGGAGCTTCTAGAGGCTTTAACACGTGGTCATGGATCCATGAGGGTCCAGTCAAAGACTCACAGACCTGAAGAGAAGAACAAACATCTACACAATGGAACACAGAGAGTTCAGAGGTAATTTTCCTGAATTCCTTATGTAAACTCCCTCCCCGCATGCCCTTCTGTCTTTTGGTTTCCACAGAAGCTTTACCTGATTGATGCACTCCCACGATACATCTGTGGTGACTGAGTGCATTGGTTGTTAGACCAAGATGTTATATTAAAACCTGTGACTTTCTATAAATAAATAAAATAAAGTCACTGTGAACCATTTGCAGATTATACACAGTGTGAAACATACCATGTGTGAATAAAATGTCCCTTCAATTATGTGAAAATATAGAAGAATGTTTCATTTTATAAACCTACTTTCATCCTCTACTTCTTACGACAATAATTTGTCTGTCACTCTGTATGCATGTCTGTCTGTCTGTCTGTCTGTCTGTCTGTCTGTCTGTCTGTCTCTCTATATGCATGTCTTCCTCCCTGTCTGTCTGTCTGCCTGTCTGTCTCTGTGTCCCTCTGAAGGTCATTGTTGCTTATCTAAGTCTTATGTAACCTCTCATTGTGTAGGTAAGTGAGCCTCAGGTACGGGCTCCTGAGTGGTGTTGCTATAGTAACAGAGAGCTCAGCCTCTCTCGTCCATCACTGTGGATTCACAGCGCTGCTTGAACACCAAATACTGTGCTGTACTTAAGTTTGACCTCTGACTCCTGGGTTCAGCTGCTGGGAGATGAAAGCAAACAGGAGGGACTCCTCAGATGACTCACCACAGCCACCAGGTGGCGCGCTGACACTGCGGCGCGCTCTGGCCTCACTTCCTCCTTGGGTCGGGCCAGGAGGTTGAGGCTCTGCTGGCTACCGGGATTCTGGTGGAAACGTGACGCCGAGAGGGCAGCAGACATCAGTTTTGGGTGCCGGTGGTGATGTGACACCTGCAAGCTCCCATCAGGCTGCAGGTTCGCATCCCTCTTCCGATGCAGAGGAGCTGGTGGGAGGCGAGTGGCACGATGAGGCGGGAAGAGATGAAGCTGATGGTCACCGCAAAAACATCCTGTGGAGGAAAAGAGTGAAGAAACCATCACCATGTATCAGAGAAAACTGTTATTATGAATGTGGAAGTTAGCATATCAATGTGTTATTTCCCATTCAAAGTTTGATCAATATTAAGAAAGTATATGACTTATGTGTGTTTTATGAGAGGCCGGTATCTTTGTTCATTAATGCTGTACACTTGATCAACAATATCTTGTTTGTGAAGGCAACAAAACAGCTCTCAGCAGCTGTTGCTTCCTGTGACAGGAAACATATAAAGGTGCAGCACATGCTTCACCATCGTCATGTTCATATTCTGCCACTGAAAGGTCTGTGGTGGGGAGAACCAAAATGAAAGGAGGCCAGCATCTTTTCACAGGTCATGAAGGCGGTCCAAAGATCTCTGTTTGGGGAGAGCTACCTTGGTTCAGAGAGAGCAAGAGGTCAATCTCTGTTCACGCCCTGATCACTGCTTGCCCTGATTGCCCTGACACCTTACTGGTGCCACATGACGTCCTTTAGCATGAAGGCAAGAGAGTATATATGCTGACACAATTCTATGTTGGGTCATTTTCTTATTTTAGCAGATTTGATCCTCTGATCATTTTTTAATCTGACGTCTCATCGGACAGAATTTCCTTTAGTGATTATTTACTCATTTTGTAATTTTCTTTATATGTTCTTGTCTGGTGTCAAATCAAACTGTCTGCAAATATCTTCATCCCTTCACACTTGCTCCATTCTTGCACATGTGCAGGTCAGCAGCAACAAAAAAAATGAAATAAGGGAAATGGCTGACGATGCCCAGTGCTGCAGACACAGTAGAATGTGGCCTTAAAGCAGCGCACTGGCTGTTTTACTTAAGTGTCAGGATGTTCATCTCTTTCACCTCCGAACTCTCCATTTGTTCCTCTGTAAGTTGTGCCATTGTGTTTATGTTTGAACTTCTCTTCCAGGTCTGTAGGTCTTTCTTATGGATCCTTTCTTCCAGGTCTGTAGGTCTTTCTTAAGGATCCATGTTGTTCTTTCTTCTACATCACAAACACAGAAGTTTTGCCCTGCACAATGACAGCTGAACATATCTCCTGGATTCACTAATAGAACTGTGTTATGACATCATACAGAGGGTCCAGGGTCAAAGGTCATAGGGACACATTCGGTCTGTCGAATCCATAAACGTCCAAGCAGCTCTCTGAAAATAAACTCTAAATGTGACACTCAGTTGGTTTGGAGGCAGTCACGTCCCTCCTCACTCTCACTTCACACTGAACCACAAGCACAAGGTCACACACGCCATGTCCTTTTTGGGTTTGATGCACATCATGCCCAATTGTGCAACATTGTGTGTTTCTGATACAATAGTGAGTCAAAACTCAAAACAACATTAAATTAACAAATGTCTGAATTTTTAGACAAAAATTCTCAGTCTCACATTTCATACATCTATGAGATGTTTCCTTCATAAGAGATCATAGTCTGAAGTACTCATGATTGATTTTTATCAGCTGAACAATTGATTAAGGAAGGAAAATATCATCCAATAATAAAAACTATGTGGGTTATTGTTTGAACCATAGTGACCTTAAAGTTTAGTTAGGAGCTTCATTAGAATATAAAATATTCATGCATTATTCTCTTCATATTACAATAATCTTGAGGGATATTTTGCTGTACAAAACAACAAACACGTAAGACATTTTTCACATAGACACGATGTGGTAATATTGGTCTAGTAAATGTTTGTTGTATAAAATGTCCACAAAATTAAAAATGACCCTCAAAGAAAAGAAGGTGAACTTCATTCTGATCTTATTTTTCTTTTTTTCTGAATAACAATCAGACACAAACAGAAATTAAATGTGAATGTATTTGACAAGGTGCAGCAGAACATTTATCAATTCTGAGTAGAGGCATCCATCAATCAGTGTATTGATGAGCTAATGGCTCATACACTGCTGGTATTGATCTGTGTGTGGCTTACCTGTGATGAGCAGTTGGCTGCAGAGGAAGATGAAGCACAGAGGAAACATGGTGACCAGCAGCGCGGCTTCTTTTCTGCAGCGCCTCACTGCAGCGACCCATCCGACAGACCAGAGTGTGTGTGTGTCCGCGTGTGTCCGTGTGCCCGTGTGTGTGTGTCCATGTGTCCGCGTGCAGGCGCGCCACAGATCCGCCAAACGTCCAACGAGCCGCCGGCGCCTCGCAGCTGCTTCCACACCCTGATGCACCCGACAGAGGCCTGACTGGAGGAGGGGAGGAGCGAGAGAGAGAGAGAGAGAGAGAGAGAGAGAGAGAGAGAGAGAGAGAGAGAGAGAGAGAGAGGTATACTTGATTGATATCAAGAGGGATCGATTCGAAATCTAAAATGACTGAAAATACATAATTTTACCATTTAAAGGAGTTTATTTCCATTTGTTTCCCTTTTCCACATTGTAAGTCCAGCAGCTGCATTACAAATCTAAACGCATCATATATTCAGGTATCAGTGTCTCCATCTAGTGATCAAATGAAGCAACAACACACTCCACCAGCTTCATGTCAGACACACACAATGGCTGGAAATGTATGTGTGTGTGGTGGGTGGAAGGTGGAAAGGAACACAAGCAAGATGATCTGATCTATAAAAATGTGATAATTGCCTGGTAAAGTCAGAGCCAAAACAGAAACACTAGATTCAGCCCTGACCTCAATATTGTCACTTTCCTGGTTTGGATGACATCGTCGTTGTATTTATGCTAGTTTGGATGACATCACAGTTGTTAACTTAAGCAGCTCTGGGCTCTGATCAGGTGTCCTGGAGACTTTGTTCTAAGCAACATTGGAAGCAATAGTTCTGACCTTTTAACCTTGTGTCATTTGCTAGTTAAATATTTAAAGGAAACTTACCCAGTAAAAAGAACTGCCACATATATACAGTGAGGAACTCCATCAGGCACAAGGTACTACATGTCATGACTATTGAACATTAATTACAATACTGAATATAGTATAAGTGCTGCTGAATGTCAAACACAAGGCTGCTGACTGACGGAACTCCCGCAGATTGAGTCAAAGTTCAAAGAAACATGTTTATCTGTGCAAAGTCACTTAAGGAGTAAAGATGCAGCTGCTGTGTTCAAGTCTAAAGATGGTGGATGGGAACCTCAGCCATGTTGTTTTGATGTCCGGGGCTTCCTTTGTTCAGTATTTGTTCAAACTAAAGTGGAAATGTTTCTGGAAAGCCATTTATGAGAGGTTAAACAAGTCACAGTTTGTACCTCAGCAGCACTGTAATATGGGACATTTTTGGCGATTGTTTTTATGCATACAGAGGGGGAGGAAATAAAAGACGGGTAAAGAAGATAACTAAAACCATTAAGAGAAGCAGGCTGTGTAACGAATTGACACAAAAGGAGCAGACAGCGGAACAGAACACAGCCAGCACAGATATGATGAAATGACAATGATGTAAACGTGGAATTTCTGATGACATCAGTGTTGTAAGTTTGATTAGCTTGTAGGTTCAGTTTTTACAGGGTAACAGGAAGCTGCAAAAGGGATTAAACCGCCCGCCCCCACACACACACACACACACACTGCAGTGATCCAAAAATCCCAGAATTCCATCTGACTATCTGACTGCGCCTGAGGAATTTTCCATTGAAGCATTGAAGTTTCCTGCCCCTTTCCCAGATTCCCAGAAACAAACAGCACCCCTTTAATATGTGCGTGTGTGTTTCTTCCCTTTGGTCCACCTTCGTCTCACTTCCATTGTCCTTATGTGGAGAGGTCGTCACTTACAGGAAGCCCATCCCACTCCAAACCATGTTTTAACTCCCTCTCTCCTTCCGTCAGAACTGCGCTCGCTCTCCCTCTGCGTGTGTCGTGTGTATACCTCGTCTGCGTGTGTTTGGACCGGCGGATCTTAATCATGTATCGAGTGGACCCCTGCCTCAAGCGGCTCTTCATCATCTTCAACATCTTCTTCGCGGTGAGTTAAAAACACGCAGAAAGCGCCGCAGTTTTCGCCGTACATCCAGTAGAGAATAACAAAGAGCGCAGCCGCAGAGCTTAGATAGATAGATAAAGGTTGACTTTGTTGTTTCTTTCATTTTATTCGCTAAAATACAAAAACTTTCATCTGTTTGCCATTTTAAGTAATCTATGAACGTTTCCTGACTCAAGCAGGAGAAGAGTTCAAACAAACCGAGGGGAAGTTAGACATTGCTCACCTGCGTGTGTGTGCTCGCGCGCGCGTGTGTGACTCCCTATGTCGAAGGTATAATGGTCGGATCATTAACAATGTTAAATCTTTTATCATTGTTTTGTTTTTCTCAAATTAACACCGCTGTGGATCTATCCTGTTGGAGTCTTTATTATCTTTGTATTGCGTCATTAGGGTTTCGTTTGTGTTAAGCTTTGTGTAGGCGACAATTTTATCAGTTTTTACATGTTGACGTTACACTAAAACACCGTCATGTATTTAGATGCATTGTACCATCGTGACTTTATAGATGTTTACGTACATACGAGCTTTCTTCAGCGCCACTTATTTCCTAACTGGCTAAACTTTGCGTCTCGGTGCCACATTGGTCGTCGCCTCGGATAGTTTCGTGTTAAAATATAATTAAGGCCAGATTCCAGGAAAAGCTTAAATCCTGACCACGCCTTTTACAATGAAAATCCCGGAAGCTGCTCAGACCTTTTTATGGGTGTGTCGGTACCTGATCCGCCTGCGCACGACATTTTGTTGGAGCCAAAATGAAACCTGAGCTTCGGCCTGGTAATAAAGGCTACTTCATATCGGACTATGCCCGGAACAAACACAAACAGTACAAATTCAAAGTATAACTACCAGCACAACATTGATTCCATGCCGTAGTCATAAAGAGAAGTATTGCTGAAAGTGCTGCATGGAAATCCCAGTACAGCAGGATTTAGTTTATGCTCCCAACTGATTTAAAATGCCGCCTACTGTATGGAAATTATATGGAAATCAGAAGAACAAAACAAACAAACCCAACCAAGAACAGTGAGGAAAACAGTCTCTACTGCAGTGCAGGTTCATTGTTGTGTTGTTGTACCTTGACTGTCTTCAAACTGTTGTTTCAGATTGTGGGCGGAGTCATCATCGCCTTGGCCCTGCTGTCACAGGTCGCCACCAGCACTCATGGAGGAGACGGCGTAAGAACAAACACAATGACAACAATAATGTGATATGAACGAACATAAGCCGTCCTGTCTTTGCTCGTCCCCTGCTGGTTGTATATTGCAAGTCATATTGTAGCAATTGTGAAGATAAAAATTACAATTCTTTTGGTGGAAAGTGGTAATGAGAAAAGCAGGCTCATAACTTTCCAATCGACCCCTTATATTTTACATTACGGGTTTTAATTTATTTTAAAATATCTTTCTGTTAATATGACTTCAAACAGTGCAGATTCTGAAAACTAAAATAAATTTAGCTAAATGAAAATGACATAAGTGACTTTGAAGTCCTAACATAAACTGATATCGCCTCCTGCTGGGCCTTTCTCTCCTCAGATGGAGGGTCGTACCACCGGCCTCATCGTCCTCTACATCTTTGGCTCCATTACCATGGTGATTGCCATCCTGGGGGCCTACGGGGCTCACAGGGAGAAGAAGGGCGCCCTGATTGTGGTGAGTTCACTGACTCTGACAAGATTACACAAGTCGGGAAAGTACACAGGGAGGTGAAAGTCAACTGACATCATTCAGTGAGAACTGGGGAACTGGATAAATCAAGTCAAAAGTGTTGTCAGCCAGGGTTCCCCCCCACACACGCACGCACACACACACCACCATCCACTAGATTAGCACATTCTGGAGTCTCCGTTTATGTTAGTGGAATCTTTCACATGTTCAACAGTATTTTTTGCACTCAGTACTCACTCCTCTCATCTGTAGTTCCTGGTGTGTATGGTCATCGGAAGCCTGGTGATGCTCAGAACTGGAGTTCCTGCTGCCATGATTCGTCCCCATGTGAGAACCGATCACACTATTATGCTTTATATTGAAGCGTTGTGGCTCTGTTTAATACAGGACATTTATGTTTGGGCATGTTGCTATGGTTTCAGCTGAAGGACACGTTGGAGGAGCGCTTCCGCAGGGTTCTTCCTCTGGACAAGGCTTCAGAAGATATCCAGGGCATGGCTGAGGGACTGCAGAGCCTGGTAAGATCTTCACAAGACTGAAAGCAACAGGACAAACATGTTTACACTCCCAGCATCCAGAGCCCAGCGCAGCTGTCAGACGGGTGTTGCTGTGTGTGCGTGCGTGTGTTTCTATGTGTTTGTGAGTATGTGTGTCCACATTGGAATGGTCCTGAGGTCTCAACACAGCTTAACATTTGAACAGTTTTAGATTCTAGAATTTAGAGTATCACTTTCTTCCCCTCTTACATTCCCCACTTTTTTTTGCTCAGTGAGAGAAATGAGCTCTAGCTTGTCCTGCCATGATTTTAAATCTGGGCTTGAATGGAGTCAGGGCCATTCTCATACACACGTGGAGGTGCTCATTGGTGGGCCAGGGACAATATTTAGGTTTGATTATGTACATTGTGGAGAAAGCTAGCTCGAGGTTGAATGTAGAGCCAAACATGGTCAAGATATGTACAGGGATACTTTCCTCAGACCTGGGGAAGCTGTCTCAGACCATTTGGAGCCAGAACGTGGAAGGATCAGTTCTTACAAACTGTTCTTTCAGGGCCACATCTGCTTGGAGAGGCCCAGCATTTACCCATGTAAAGTGCTGTGTAACTTCCTTTGGAAACCATCTGTGATGAGAAATGGTTTCTGAGGTTGGCTGAGGTTCATCAGGATCAAAAACTCACGCCACCAGTATAGTTACTTTACATTACGATCATTTGGCAGACGCTTTTATCCAAAGCGACTTACATTACATTACCACCCTTCGCAGAGGGGGGAACAATTGAGGGTTCGGTGCCTTGCTTAGGGGCACCTCGGCAGGGGCTTGAACTGGCTACCCTCCGGTTCCCAAGCGGAAGCACTACCCACTGAGCCACTGCCTCCGCTACTTCCCCTCTGAATAATCTTGCACATTTTGCACTAGGTGTACAGTTATTCAATTTAAATACATATAGTTGTATTGTAAATACATACACTCTACATATTAAATTGATAAGCTCTTTAGTTTTAAGGTAATTGTGAGGTAAATGTTTGTTTGATTGTTTAATGTAGCTCCACTGCTGCGGCCTGTTCGGCTCTGATGACTGGGAACAAAACATCCCAGAGTCCTGTGTGTGCAACCAGGAGGAGCAGGAGATGGGGATGTGCCGCAGCATCTCTTATCAGGTGACACACACACACACCCACACCTGCTTATGGCTTTCATTATTCCTAATGTAAATAATTAATGCATTAATCTCTCTCTCACTCTCAGGTCTTGATGAGGCAGCAGAAGTACATTTTCACTCAGGTGAGTTTCTTGGTTGTTCTCGACATTGCACATGAATAACATCTGTAAAACTGAACGCGACAGTAATGTGCGTGTTTACATGCAGCCCTGCTTCCCCATCATCGCGCGTTACGCTCTGCTGGCCTCTGACATCCTGTTGGGCGTGGTCTTCACTCTGGCTGCACTGGCGGTAAGTTATGCTTTCGTTGTTTATCTGTAAACAGGAAGTAATGGAACACCCTGGAGGAAGAGAGAAAGGTTTGCGCGCCACCAGCTGGAAGACTTAACAGTGAAGACGTCAGACTCACCGAAGATTAGGAAGACGTGTTTACGTTGTGTGTGTGTGTGTGTGTTTCAGCTGCTGGGATTGGCTCTCTCCTCCATGATCATCCACCAGCTCCGCCCCCGCGCTCAGCTCCCCGTGCTGCTGTCCGTGCCTGCCATCTTCAGCCCAGCTCCACCCAAGTACCAGGAGCTGCAAAATACCCCAGGCTATTGAGGCCACCGCCACCTCTTTCAGCAGTCCACCCTCATCTCCATCACTTCCTCTCTGTTGGTCTTCTGCCGCTATTTGGTGCAGAAAATACCATTAAAAATTATATCTGGTTATTGATCTGGGATTGAATTTAACTTCCTAGGCTTTTTTCTTCAGTGTGTTGGATTGGTGCAATAACTTCTTTCTGATTTGTCATTTCACCTAACTACCCTGACTACTGTTTTAATCACACAAACATTTCATCCTATAAAACGCAAATTGCCTTAAATTTGACAAAGTTTTAAAAACTTTGTGCTGCTTTGCACTTAATTAAAAATAAAGTTTCTATTTTTAAAGCGAGAGAGTTAAATGTTTCTTCCTGAATGCACTGAGCAGTGGTACTGAAAAACTCTGGCTTCACTTGTGTTGTCATTTAGCTTTTACAGAATGTGTCTTTAGTCAAAATAATTGATCTGTTTGTAGGTATCCATAGCCTATTTTGTGTAATAGCTACAGATGTTAGCTTGGCCTTGGATAACACTAGCAAGCTCATTACCGCCTTCCTGAGACTGGAACGCTTATTACAAACCAGAGCGTGAGAAGCAGATGGGTTTGCTTTTCGCAATAGCTTCTTAGTGTTCCTGCACTATTGTTTGTTTTTCAGGCATAAATGCTAAATTGTCACACAGACTTGTTTGAATCGTTTATATTTCCACTGGGATAGATTCAAGTTCCTGACAGAGTCGCAGTCTGTTACATACATAGATTTGTTCTTATAGATGTGATCCTGTCATGTTTATATTTAAGGGAAAAGTTGAAAGGTAAAGAGTAAAACTAATATTTTACTTTCCATTAAAAATGGGGACTATTGTAAAATGACAGCGTGTACTCTCCCATAAATAAAAGTCAAACTTGATTGAATGTCTGCGTGGCATAATTTACTGTAAAAGTCAAAAATGAGTCATTTGTGTAATTTTGTCTTGTTCATTTAGTTTTGTACCTCCATGGATCTGTGAAGAGCTTTAAGGGGTCACCAGTAGGTCCCGGGGATCCTTGCAGAGCTGCTGAAGTTCTCATTGAGGTTCCTAGAGGTGGTTTTACGACACTTCCAGAGATCATGTCCTTTTGGCAAAAACCAAGTGGAGCTGAAGAACGTTGTGATGAAGTTCTGACGTCGCAACAACTTGTGGGAATTGATATAACAAAATTAAGCTTTTGTCCTGGAAGATTATAAAAAATTACCGTAAAAACATATACTTTCTAGGACACGGACATAAACTAATCTGATAGATTATTCTAATGCAAGTCATAGTTGAGCATTCAGATATTTGTGTGATTGTAGAGCTTTCGTTAAACACGGGTCATTGCTGTAAATGTTCCTGTAGAACTAAAACAAAGACAGCCAGGCTGTCAAGTGTTCATGAAAATGACATAGTAATGGAACCCTCAGTCACATGAGATGAAGACAACAGATGGGCTGCTCATCACTTTCTCATCTTATTTTCCATTTGTTTATTCATCTTCCACCTGCTTTTAAATATTCAAAATAAATTTCATTTGCAAATTTAAGATTAAAATAGGAGATAAAATTATACATTAGTTGAGTGAATTGATACAATTGTTCTATTTTCTTTACAAAACACTCCAGATTCAGTTTTAGATATCAAGAATTAAAAAAGAAAAAAAGGTTTTATGGTGAACAGTTAACAAATACCAAGGTTAGCAAGTTCAGATTAATTCAAATAAAATATTAAGACCCAGTTGGATTTCGATGTTTTAAGGAAAACAAACAAATGAAACACACAACAATCAGATAAGAAAAACTACAATGAAGAGGATAATGAAGACTTTCAACTTAATAGTTCTAAACGTTTCATCAAATCTCAAGTTTGAATTTTGATGTTAATTTCTAACAAATTTTTGAGTATAATTTGAAAAAAGTTTTCTATTTTCGTCAGCACAGATTTTCCCAAAGGCTGAGCATCAGATAGGACTGTGTGTTTGTGTGTGTGTGTGTGTGGTAGAGGGAAAGAATACTTGGCCTGAGGCACCATTTTGTGTCTCAAATTAAGTTTTATTAGCGAATGCTGGATAAGAGAAACATTAAAGAGCTGGAAGGTTTTATTTATTACACTGTAAAAATGTTCAGAAAACATTTCAAGCAAATATTATTTACTGAGGATTTTGTACACCGTCAAATTTTACTTCAGTTTGAAAACTTTTCGCTGTAGTCATTTTTGTAATTTGAGATATAAGGCTGCTTTGAAATAGAGTCAGTTTGGGTTTTTACAGTAAAAAGCAGAAATTAAAGTGCTAAAAGATGATTTATTTGTATGTTGAAGTGACTGAAATCACATGATATTCAAACAGAAGCATCATGTTTCATTAGATTCTGCAGGAACACTGGGTAATATCTTGTCCCATGATCTTTTGCAGCTGTGGGGCCACTGAACAGAAATATGAAGATGAACTTTACCATTTAAAACTGAACAAACCTGAAAAACAGAGATGCTGTATGTGCTTGCGTGCGTGTGTGTGAGTACATGTGTTAGCCAGAAGAGCAGCAGCCCCCAGCGGGCGTGGCCTGTGGCTCATCATCCACAATCTGTACACCACGCCTAGTTGCTGATTGGCCGGGTCCATTGCCCTTCAACCTCTCCTCTGCCTGAGCTGTTTCCATCATTCCTGCACACACACACACACCCTGTATATTACGCTAAACATGCAAACAGGTAATGACAACAACTACTGCTGAGCAGGTTATTGTTGATTACTTGTGTAGAGTGAACCAGATCTTACTTTTACAGAGATCCAGGAAAAGCTCCTCGATTCCTTTATTTAACTTGGCTGATGTGTGATAGTGTTTGGCCCCAACTGACTCTGAATAACTGAGGAGAGAGAGAGACAGAGAGAAAGATGATCATCACCTCGTTCATATTTTTGTGTCACTTGTGAACAAAAAAATGTGTTTACCTCTCAGCTTCCTCCACTGAAACATGTCTGTCTTTGTCCAAGTCTATTTTGTTTCCTGAAGACAAAGCAAAACAAACACATTCACTGCCCCCTGCTGGTCCCAAACATCCTCACACCATGTAACACTTTCACATTATTCTTTCAAGGTTCAATCAGGCCACACCCACCACCAATAATCAGACAATGTGATTGGAAGAAGACATTGTGTTCAAATTGACTGACTGCAGACCCAGATGTCTTAGGACATGAATGGACTGATAATCTGATTGGACAGGTGATATGAATGACCTTTGGATCCAAACTGATAGCTCAGTTCTCTGATAAATCGTCTCCACATATTTGGTTTGGATCACACACGCTGCACTTTTACGAGATGACGTCATTGTGACAGTTTCACATCAACTTACCTACTATACATAAACAAATCTCGTTGCCCAACATTTTCCTCAACTCTTTGACCCAGTTCTTCACCTGCAACAAGAGGAAGAGTTTAATTGGCCAATGGGGGACAGATGATGATGATGATGATGATGATGATGATGCTGCTGCTGCTTGCCCATGTACAGGTAAGTATGACATGTAGATACACTGTATATTAAATGCGGTAAACAGCATCCAGGTGTGAATGTTTAACCTTCTGGAAGGAGTCTTCGTCTGTGATGTCATACACTAATATGGCTCCATTGGAGTCTCTGTAGTAGATGGGACCTAACGCATGGAAACGCTCCTGACCAGCTGTGTCCTACAGGGGATAAGAGCAAGAGAGACAAAGAGACATGGGAAGGAAACGCTAAATATCAAGAGAATGATCCAGCTGTATATGTCATCTTAATTAAAGACCAACCAAGCAAGGTTCAGGCTCACCCATATGGCTAGGTTGACTCTCTTTCCTGTGATGTTGAGCTTCTTTGTGAGGAAGGACGCCTGGAGAGGACACGAAGAAGAGGATTATTAAACATAAAACACAACAAAAAGTATCTGAGGTTTCTTATCCAAAATACCCATCAGCCACTCTGAGTTCTACTTCCAGTGTCCTCTAGCATGCAATAATCATGACAGGCTAAATTACTAGAAACACATTCTTCCCTCAGCGTTTCTGTCACACGCCATCAGGCTGTGGTCACATGAGTATCCACAAGGTGGTGTGAACTCTGACCTGCTCATGGTTAGTGGGAATGTTAATGACGCAAGAGCTGAAGTTTAGTGTAATCAGTGTGAAACAGAGCGAGAGAGGGAGGGAGGGAGAGAGCGAGAACTGTCCATCCACTGTGCTGTATCCATACACCAGGGGGCGTCCTACTACACAACACAACACAGCCTGGAGGTAAATGATCACTGATTCAAAGAAATGTGGCATCACAATAATATATTTGGGAGGAAAAATCCTGGGTAACGGTTTATCATAGGCAGTTTGTTCATTTCCTTTAAACTGTCTGTTTACAGCCACCACATGTTTTCTGATAGGAACCTAAAGGTCAAAGTCTGATTTATTACAATGAGTAGCGAGACAGTGAAGATTGATGCAAATGGTAAATTGATCATTGAATGTTTAGAATTAGCAAAGCTAATCTCTGTTCCGCTGATTGATCCAACCAGAGCTTTGAGGGCCTGATTTCATTTCATCTGCTGATTCTTTGGTTGAACACAAACTTTGACTGAGGCACTAAACAATCACTGTGAATCATCTGAATGTGACAGCAGGGCTTCAAATCCACCTGAGCTGAGTGTGAAGTAACACAGGAAACTCACAGAAACGTCAGGCTGAGTGCGTGCTTGTACTTGCGCATGAATGTGACAAACCCTGAATGATGTAACAACCCACCATGGGAGAAGTGCTACCATTTCCACTGAGAGCCGCTGCATACATACACACGCGAATTTTGGAACTACCACAACATTTCCTATATATGACACAGCGGAAATGTAAATGTGTTTAAATGTAAAAATATGACCTCTTTCTCGCCACCATCTGGATTCGGGTGTGCCCACCTGTTACTCACTGTCACAACAATGGAGGATCGAGACCCATAATGATACAGCGACAGTGGGCAGAGTAGATGGGAGGCCCGATATTGGAGGGGCTCAGACCCAAATGCTCGAAGCTCCACGCACACTCCGTGTTAACAGGGTGACAATTCATATTCTGTTATGATCCTGCTCCGCCGGCTACCATGGCGACGTGCCTCCGTCCCGATAGCTCAGATTTAAAGCCCAAGTCAGCTTGCTCAGTCTGTCTGGGTCAGTTTGTTTGTGCTCCAGTCACCTCAAATAATCCCGACCGAGCGCTCCAGTTTCACACACAACTCAAATTGTTATTAATACCTCCTCCCACCCACACCCCCACACACACAAGCATACGGCGACTGAAACAAACAACTCCACCCCTTCAAAACACACCTTCAGTTTGATGCCAAGAAAAAACGGGTTGCCTACCATAACAACATGCTAGGCTAAGCTAGCTGGGTAGCCGCTTCCGTACCTGGAGAGTTGTGATGTGTTTGTCGTTGAATTTGTTCTCACAGTAGCGGAGCACCAGTGACGTCTTGCCGACGCAGCCTTCCCCCAAAAGAACCACTTTAAACGAGTATGTTTTGCCGCCGCCCGTCCCCCCGGCCGCCATGGCTGCTGGTTTGGTGAAGAGATCCTCGGCTTTACCAAAACAAGCGTCTGCTAACGTTAGCAAGCGAGCTAATGCTAACCCCTCCGAGGTGAAGTCCCGTATAGCTCACATCGGCTCCCGCCTTAAAAAGAGCCAAAATCTGAGGCCACAGGAGGCAACAGCACGGCGGAGAATGCCTTCAGGAAATACCCAGCAGTGGACACGCGGAAGCTCGTTTCAGCGGGGGGCTTGTTCCGCTCTTCAGCTCAGTGCGAACGCTGTTTTTTACCCAACTAATGGCGTCACTCTGCTAGCTACAGCTAGCCGGCTAGCTCCTTCAGAGATAATCTATGCTAAGAGAAATGGATCACTCCGACTCTCACTTAAAGCTTCGTCTGTAAAGACAGTAGACTTCCAAGAGTCCACTATGTAGTCATTTACATAGTGAAATAACAACAATAATAGTTATGATAACAATAATGACCTAGTTTTAATCATTATTGAATTTACATAATCAATGCAAATGTAAGGGTGCTACTTGGAGCGGTGGCTAAACAGTTTTTTATGCCATTTGAGCATTTGCCCTCCCTAGAAACGTTTAAAATACTGTTCCATTTTACTCCAAGAACTGTAGAAATCCAAAAAATAAATAAATAAATACTAGGCTCAGATGTGTGATTAGAGTGAGACCTCTGTGCTGCGCGCTCTTCTTTGCTGTGTCACATGACAACAGTGTGCGCGCCTGTCAAACCACCAGTTCTGCGCGTGTGTGTGACAGACAGAGAGAGAGAGAGAGAGAGAGAGAGAGAGAGAGAGGCTAAAGTACATCGGACAAACACATCTGGCAAAACAACTCAAGGCAAATATTACGGCGAGAGACGACAAACTGCAGCAATCTGGCAGTACAATATGTAAGAGTAAAACCAAATGATGCTACTGGTCCATTCAAAGACCTACAGACCAGGAAGAGAAGCACATACATCTACACAGAAACACAATTTACAGGAGAACAAACATGGAGAGTTCAGATGTAAAGAGAAATGTAGTTTACCAGAACCAGAATATTGCCTGAATGACTTTGTTAGTGTCCCCTTTGTACTTCACTGACCTTCACTGCACCATTAAGTCCTGTCCAGGTGTTGAGAGGTCTTGCAGACACACCTCTGCTATGCTGTGATAGGAGGCCACATTTCCTACCTCGCTCAAGCACATAAGCTAATGGTGAGAAAGAGATCAAACAACATGAAGAGAGTCTGAATGAACCCTTTAAAACTAGGAAACAACTAAACTAAAGGTGAAATGACAAAAGAGAAGCTGGAAGATGATTGGTTACCTCTGCGCCAGGTATGGAACATTTAGGAGTGGCTTTCAGCAAATAAACAGTAGATCTGTGTTTGTTGAATAAACATGTCTTCAGCCTCAGGAGCTTCATGTGACTTTAAGATGTTGACTCATCTTTTTATATGAAATCCTTTGTTGTTTTGTCTTCACGAGACCATAAGAAAACAATTACCTGTGCAAGTAAAGCACTCTCTCACTGTCTCTATTTTGTCTCCACCTGTCAGACCTGTGAGGTACTGCAACACAAATTCCCAGACGATGGGGGGGGGGGGGGGGGGAATGTATGCACATACATACATACATACATTGTCACGGCAGACTCATTTACCGTCACATAATGAGGGACAAGACAAAAGACAGTTCAAATAATAAGAATTTATTACTCTTTGTAGCAATCAATCAATCAAAAATAGGAGTGTGACAAAAGTAATGTTAGAGGTCGTGCATGAGTGTGTGAATAACCAAGGTAATCTTAGATGTTGCGTGGGGGTGCATGCATGAATGTGTCAGTAGGTAAAGAAGAGCGACAGATGAGAGAGACAGCACCCTTTATATAGGCCCCCACCCTAACACAGGTGCAGACGATTAAGCACTCAGGCTCAGGTTCAGCCTCTACCCGTGCACTGGCAGGGCCGAGCCTGAAGGGGCGCAGGTAGGCGTCACACCTCCCTCACTAAGAGGTTTGCTATAAGTAAACCTCAAACAAACAAACTAAACTAAAAGTAAGACCTCCTACATGCCACATTTCTTTCATCCTGGGGCCCCTAGGACGAGGGAAATGTAACACAAACACACATACTACAGATTTCTACCACACCACAGTGGGGACAAACAAAAACGCCTTTAGACTCTGGACGACGCATCTGCCACGATGTTGTCCTTGCCTCTGATATGTTGAATGTTTAAAGAATACTGTTGGAGAATTAAGCTCCAACGCATAATGCGCTGATTCTGGTTTCGCATACGATTGATAAAGACCAATAAGTTGTGGTCAGTGAAAATGTCTATTGGACTCGACGATGAGCCCAAGTAGACCTCAAAGTGTTGTACCCCCAGGATTAAAGCTAGCGCTTCTCTCTCCACAGTGGAGTAGACTTGCTGATGGCGATTAAATTTCTTTGAGAAATATCCTACCGGGTGTTCTACCCCATCTGATCCTAGCTGTAACAGAACTGCAACAGCCACACTTAAAGGACGGTCAAAGTTTGGAGCAGATAGCACAGGGGAAGAAGCAAGCAAAAGCTTGACATTGTCAAACGCTTCTTGACATCTGGGAGACCAATGAAATAGAACTTTAGGGCTAAGGAGGTTTGTCAAAGGTGTCACGACAGAAGAAAAGTTCTTACAAAAGGCCCTATAGTAACCTGCCATACCAGGAAACCTCTGGAGTTCCCGGCGGTTCTCCGGTATGGTAAAGTTGTATATTGCTTCAATCTTGGGTGCTACAGGTCGAACTTGTCCTCCACCAACTATCTTACCAAGATAAGTAACACTAGCCTTGCCAAACTCACACTTGGCAAGGTTTATAGTGAGGTTAGCGGCAGCAAGACGGGTAAAGAGCGCTGTGATCAGGTCTAAATGATGGGTCCAGTTGGTACTATACAGAACCACATCATCAAGGTACGCATCACAACCTTGCATACCTGCCAAGACCCGGTTGATGAGCCTCTGAAAAGTGGCGGGAGCATTTTTGACCCCAAATGGCATCACGCGGTACTGCAGGAAACTATCAGATGTAACAAAAGCAGATAATTCCTTAGCCCTGGCTGTTAAAGGGACCTGCCAATATTCTTTTAGAAGGTCAAATTTGCTCACAAATTTGGCTGAACCAACACGGTCTATATAATCATCACATCGGGGTAATGGATAGCAGTCTGGCTTGGTGACTGAATTAAGTCTACGATAGTCAGTGCAGAAACGAAAGGTCCCATCTGGTTTGTTCACTAACAAACAGGGTGAACTCCATGCACTAAAGCTAGGTTCAGCGAGATTATGGGCTAACAGATAGTCCACTTCCTTCTGCAACAATTCCCTCTTCCTAGGATTGACACGATAGGCGTGTTGTTTATTTGGCAAAGCTCCGCCAACGTCAATATCATGTTCAATCGCAGATGTACGGGTAGGGACATCAGGGAACAGAGCAGGAAAAGACTTAATCAAACCAATGATATCTGTTTTCTCCACATCATTCCAATGAGAAAGATGCAAAGGTACCTCTGCTAGGAACTCAGAATTTCGCAGACGACTCTCCACCATCGCTTGTGATGGACCTCTCACGACCCTCACTGGACTCCTCACTGACCGAACCCAGACTTTCAGAACTATAACCAACCGAAGAAACCACATGGTCTGGATCAGTAGAGCCCCCTAGAGGCGTGGTGGCAATTAACCCAACAGGTACATCTGGTACAGAAGAAAAATATGGTTTTAATAGATTAATATGACAAACCTGCACCTTTTTCCGCCGATCTGGCGTACTAAGAACATAATTGTGATCATTGCAACATTTTACAATTTTGTACGGGCCACTGAATTTAGCCTGAAAGGGACTATTCAAAAGAGGCAACAAAGCTAAGACTTTATCCCCAAGGCTTAAACTACGGTGTTTCGCCCTGCGGTTATAAAGACGTTGCATCTTAGATTGAGCTTTTCCCAGTTTACGTCCAGCAGCAGCTCTCGCTTCATACAAACGGTAGCGAAATCCGCTGACATAGTCCAACACGTTCTTAGGTGTCTCCTCAGTACACCACTCATCAGCTAAGACCGCCGTTGGCCCCCTCACAGCATGTCCAAATACCAGTTCATTAGGGCTAAAGCCCATGCTCTCCTGAACAACCTCTCTAATGGCTAGGAGTAGCCAAGGTAGCCCCTCCTCCCAATCAGACCCAAGTTCTACACAGAAGGACCGTAAAAGAGACTTGAGAGCCTGATGAAAACGTTCGAGAGCACCCTGACTTTGGGGATGGTAAGCACTTGAGATGTTATGTTTGGCTTTAAGTTGGCGTAATGCCCTAGCAAACTGTTTTGACATGAAGTTAGACCCTTGATCACTTTGAAGGACTTTTGGAATCCCAAAAGTTGACATGAAATCAGTAAGAGCCTTCAACACAGACTTAGTTGTAATTGACCTAATTGGATAGGCCATAGGGTATCGCGTAGATTGACACATCACTGTCAATAGATAAAGATGTCCAGCCTTAGAGCGAGGCAATGGACCCACACAATCCACTATGAGGTGTTCAAAAGGATTAGACAGCGCAGGGATGGGCTGTAATGGCGCAACAGGAATCTGTTGATTAGGTTTTCCAGTTAACTGGCACACATGACATGATTTTATGTACTAGGAAACATCTTTCCTTAACTTAGGCCAACAAAACCGACGCACAATCCAGTCATAAGTCTTCCGCACCCCAGTGTGTCCAGCGACCTCCTTGTGAGCTAGGTCTAGCACCGCCTTCCTGAACTTACAAGGAACTACGACCTGTACAAAAGAGTTGGAAAAAGTCTCTTTCTTGAACACATACTTTCTACACAACAAGCCATCTTGCACAAAGTAGGAGGATTCATCCTCAGGTTTCTCTTGAGATGCTAACACAAATAAAGATGTAAGAGAAGAGTCAACTAACTGCTCTCTAATCAATTCTTCACGTGAAACCTTGGACAAATCAGGCAAAGAACAGCGCTCAAGCTCATTCAAACTCAATATGGTGACTGTGGACTCACCATTACTCACTCCCAAAGGAGGGACTACTTTCACAGTCTTGGTCTCAACATTTGAGTCATCACCTCCTCCATTGGAGTCATCAAAGTTAGTGCTGGTAGTCACAGCTCCCCTACAGGTGAGTGTGAGGAACCACTACTTGCAACATCAGGTTTAGTGAGAAAAGTGTCGTTTAGCGACACCAAATCAGAATCAAGGCCACGTTTTACCATGGCACGGGTGACAGCACAGCTAGGAAACACATCAGGATGCCGCCGTGAGCACAGATCAGGTTTTGGTGGTACTTCAGGCACCGAATCCGAGACAACGGGTGGCGAGACGGCCTCGGTGTTACCCCAAACCTTCCCCCCAGCTAAGTCATTGCCCAAGATGAATGAAATACCTGGTACAGGGAGATATTGCTGAACTCCCACCACCACATCACCTTTGACCAGTTTCGAAGAGAGGCAAACTCGATGCAACGGCACCTGAACAGGAGTCATTTCAAAACCCTTGACGAGAACATGTGTTCCGGTGGAAGTACTGTCAGACAAAGGCAAAACACCAGCCAGCATAAAAGACTGAGCTGCCCCAGTATCGCTTAGTATGCGTACTGGCACACTACAATGTCCATAAGGCAAAGACACAGAGCCTTTGGTGACAAAGGGAGTGTAATCGGCATCGACCCTACATCTATCTTGTTTAGGAGCAACCACAGGTCCAACACTCAGAGTACCATTCCAAGAAGACAGGGCGCTTCCACAGGAGGCCACCAGGCCAAAACTCTTGGCCTTTTCTTTCTCTTTCCTCTTTCGAAGGTCCACACAGTCATATTTCATATGGCCAACCTTCTTGCAATAGTTGCAAATTACATCTGTGTTGTTAGAAGGAGGACGGCTAGAATTAACAGGGGGAGATGAGCGCGGAGCATCATTTCCACCTCCAGACTGTTGCTGATACTTAAAAGGGTGTCGTGTTCTGTTCTGATGGCTTACGCAGCCACTACCAGGTACACGCTTATGCGTAAGCAAAAACTTATCGGCAAGAACAGCAGCCTCGTTTAACTTTTGTACTTCCTGTTCAGACAGGTGGACAGCCACAGACTCAGGGAGATTCAATTCAGGGAGAGCCTGAAGGGGCGCAGGTAGGCGTCACAACATACATACATACATACATACATACATACATACATACATACATACATACATACATACATGCATGCATACTACAGTATGGGGACAGCACATAGTATGACCTGATGATGACAGGAGATCAGCTCTGCTCTTGGGACCCCCCCTGCAGACCAGGCAAGGACACAGCTCCCAAGAAGAGAGAGAGAGGTGTGGGAATATGACATCTGCGAAGGTACAATGTGTACTTGTCTTGGCAGTACACTAGTTCAAAGTCACTTCAGCTACAGAGAAGCAAACAGGCTGCAGGGCAAAAGGATGCCCGCCGTACTTTTGTATTTCTTCTGAGGCATACCACGAGGAGCTGAATGGTGCTGTATTGATAAGAAAACTTTTCACAACCTAAACATGGGAGCAGCTGTTCACCCCCCACATATGTAAATGAGACACACATGTTTATGGGTGAAGATTGTTGCACAAAAATCGAGGAACACACAGTGAGCAGGGTGGGTGCAGCCTCCTGTCAGCTGCTCAGACTAGTTCCTGTGACGCTGCCTGCAGTGTTTACTGATAGTTTTAATATAATACATACATAATACATCATCATCATAATTAATCAGCCAGGGGGGTTGATTAACAAGCAGATGGGCTCTACCTTAGTCAAACTCCTGCAGAAAAACCCTGTATGCAGACGGAAGACGCTCGGATACATTCAGAGGTAAATGTGATCGAGTATCTGTGTAACATGTGTGATAGAAGTATTTCTGAACAATGCTTAGACTTAGACAAACTTTACTATCATTCAAGCTAAACATATAGCGAACATTTGAACAATATTACGTTGCATTTGGCTCACCATATGGAGAGCTGCCTAACATAGTTCACAGAACACACTGCAAGTATTAGTGTGTAATGGCCTGAGGGACACAACTGGGTGTCCTTTATCACTCACTTTCTGTAACTCAAAGCTCTGTAAAGCTTAACTGTACATTACAGTGACTTTTTCTTTCATTTATCCCACACAGCTGCACTGCATTAATAATAAATAACTGTTTTGTGAAAACCTGGACCAACCCATGAACCAACACAATATCACAAAGTAAAGTAAAAACAAAATAAAGACAATAAAGAAATACTGTTTTTAGCAATGATCAAACAGTTGACAGAAGCTGAAATGTATTTAGAAGTTTTAATCTTTTCCTTACAACACTTTGTAGATGTGATTTAACCAGCATTTATGTTGACCTGCAGGTGTAAATCTACAGGATGAAGCTGGTTTAATGTGGCAGAGATGACGACAGCTTTTCTCCAACAGAAGAGTCCGTCTGATGCGAACAAGGTGTCCCCATGGTAACCAGGGTGGAGGACCATCTTCATTCACGTTGGCAACTGGGGCGTATCGCTTAGGTAACAAGGGTAGTTCACTAAGTGACATCATTATGGTAACTGGTAACTATCTGGTGACCTGAGAGTCCTGATACCGTGCTAGTGTCAGTACTAGTGTTTGAACTGAGATGACAATGAGATATTCAGACCTTCTTCCTGAGGTGAAGGTGACTTCAGAGTCTCAGGTGACTCTGAGGATTCTTGATTTTTGAATCAGTGGAAAAGTTTAACACCTTTTTGCTTTTGATCGCAGCGACAGTTGATGACACTTTTTCTTATTCCAGAATTGTTCCATCTTAAAGTCACATGGAGCCCCTGAGGCTAAAACCGCCCTAAACACAGATCTGCAGTTTATTTACTGAAGGCAGCTCCTTTTTGTGTCATTAGAGACTCATGATAATTCACTGTGTGTGTGTGTGTGTGTGTGTGTGTGTGTGTGTGTGTTAGCAGGTATAAAGGTGCTGAGTTTCTTCCTCCAACATCGTCCTGACACAGAAACCTGCTGCTGCAACATCAGCTCTTCTTCATCACCACTGAGGTCAGTGTTTAAACTTTTTGTTTTGTCTGATTCTGTGATGCCTTTACTGTCTGAATAAAAGCTCAGTCATCTGGACTCCTTTCATGTCAAACAGATGGTATCCTATCTTCATCTCATCACGCTCCTCAGTGTGGCTCTGGGGAGTAGCGCACAAGGACCACCTCCACATGGTCGGTCTGGCTTCATGCATTTTATGACATTTCGTGCTGATTAGCATTTGTTCTTTCAATATTTTATTATAGTGATACATTTTGATTGATTGGCTGGTTTTGTGCGTTAGATTCCTGTTGTACGAGGTGTCCTCCTGGTTGGACTCAGTTTGGAAATCGCTGTTTCCTGTACAACTTCCAGCAGCTGACCATGCCTGACGCAGAGGTAACCAATCAGCTTCCATTCAGTCTCCATAGCTGCTTATCTTCTCTCTTTACTCATTTCACCTTTAATTCAGATGTTTACGTGGTTTCTACAGGTTAATCTGGACTCTGATGTTGTTTTGTCTCTTTTTTTACCTTCTTAATCTCCTTAGGTTGTGTGCCTGAGACAGGGAGGAAATTTGGTCTCCCTGAGAAACGGAGCTGAGTTGCAGTTTTTGAGAAATTACGTGAGGAGAGTTAGTGGAAAAGATAAAAAGTTTTGGGCTGGACTCAGTGACGCTGTGAAGGTCAGTGAAGTAAACATGAACACTAATGTTGCGTTCAGCAAGTATGGGAAATTAGAAAATACAATGCAATACAAATGCAAACTAACGGCTGGCCAAGTTGTATGTACAAGTCGTAAACTAAACCATATGTGAGGTATAATGTAACCTTTGAGCGTTTTAGAAAGGGAGAACAATGCAGTCTGCACCGATAATTGGTACCTCCCATTCCCAAGAGTGCTATCTTGTCCTCTGACCCTGAAGGGGAACAAGAGAATCTTAATAACCAATCACCAGTTTAGAAGTGGATGGCTGGTCAAGTTACAAAACTTTCATATCTTTAACCAGCTTTCCCAGCAAAAAAGGGTTCCTTAGTTGATTATTTAACAATTCTAAGCATTCAAACATTTTTGCCCATCTTAAATGTAATGTCTGTGGGTGTGGCTGTTTCAATGTTTGGTCATTTTCAATGTGGAAACAGAAACCATTAATACTGAGCTTTGTAAAGGGTGTGTTTGATCTTGCAGGAGGGTTTGTGGCTTTGGAGTGATGGCTCCCCCATCACCTACAAAAACTGGGCTGTGGGGGAACCCAACAACTGGGGAGGAGGAGAAGATTGTGTAGAGGTGTACAGCACAGGTACTAAACACTCACTGTTTCGTAGGCCACCAGGGGCATAACGTTTGTTCTGTTAGACTTAAAGATGCAGACCACAGAGATCCAAATAGTTTGTTTGTTGTCTTATGTTTGACCTCTTTCCACAGGAAACTTCAACGACATCCAATGCACCCAAGTCAGAAGCTTCATGTGCTCCAAAGATCTTTAGTGTCCTTCATCACATCTGCTGCCATCAGGTCCAACTCATTATTGAACATTGGTGACGATGCTGTCAGGCCTGGATGAAGTCATCTCTTGGAAGACTAATCAACAATCTCAGAACAGAATCAACATCAAACTAAAGCTTTCATAGATATGATAATGTTCTGGCTCTGTACTGAATGTGGCGAAAGTGACACCTGCTTGGATTAAATAAACACTAAAAACTTTGCTTTCTGAATCTGATATAGTTTCGTAGTTTCTGTGATTTCAAAGTGACTCTAGTTTCTTTCAGTCAATCTGTATCCGGATTGTAAACGCTCACGTTAATAAAGCAGTTTGGGGCTCACTTCAGTTTTTATTATTTTTTCATTTTTATTGCTATATACAGTAGCTTTATTCATTCAGAATGATCAGCTCTTCATCGCTCACTTCTGTTTCCATCACTTTTCCTCTGAGCTGGTGGGCAGCCATGTTGTTTAAAACTTCTTTCAAACTCTGCCCTCTTATAGTCGTTTCAAGGGAAAAATAAACAGCTGGAGCATTTAAAAAAACAAACATCTTTATTGACAAAACTTCAGAGGTTGCTAAGATGATTCGAACCAGCTGATCGACTGCTAACCCCTAGCATTAATGTTCCAAGTTAGAGGGAGTGCAAACGTGTGTGTGTGTGTTGCAGGGGTGTGTGTGGCCCTGCAGCAGCAGATCCATGTAAGCTCCCGTCACTAGACTGTCCTCTGACACGCCCAGCTGCTCCATCAGGTCCTGCGCCACCTGAGGAGCACACACACAAACCTCAATCAGCGGTGACATCACAGATTTACACCACAGGAAACCAGAGAAATCCAACAGAAAGTTTGAAAGCAGCACAACTGAACTTAATATGATGTGATGTGAGGTATGATATATGATACGATATGATGATAGTAACATACAGATAGATGACACCTGAGAGGCACCTTCTGGCCAATCCAAATCTAAGAGAAAGGTCAAACCAACCTGCTGTCCATCTTCAACACTCTGCTCTGAACGCATCACCACCTGAACACACACAAATTTTATTTCACATCGTTTCAGCGCTGACAACAGATTCTAAAGGATGCCAATTGATAAAACCACAATGTATATATGTGTGTGTGTGTGTGTGTGACCTCCAGCTCCATGTAGTGTCCGAGCCCCTCCACTTCATCCAGGTGGACTCTGGTCTGACCAATCAGAAACAGCCGCCGCACCTTCTTCACCTCCCCTTTAACACCGAGAGCGTCTGACAGTACTGCCTATACACGCACGCACGCACACACGCGCGCACACACACACACACACACACACACACACACACACACAGTTCAGACTCACTTGAGGACTTACATGGGACGCAAACACCAGAAACACCCCTTTTCCCTGAAGCTATTGAATACACACGCACACACTCACACGTGGGCATGCATGCACACACACAAACACACAAACACACACCCACCCTCAGACTGTGCGGGTCACTGGTTGGACTGATGGAGTATGTGGACAGTTTGGGTCCGTCTGTGTCTGGGCGGACATAGAAGATCAGCTGACCCATCCCGTTCTAAAGACACAAACAACAGTTTATCACAGTGTGTGTGTGTGTGTGTGTGCGAGCAGTCTGTGTTTATTACATCTAAATTGTCTGTGTAGTCCGTGTGCTCATCATGTGTGTGTACCATGTAGTCTCGTAGCTTCAGCCGTCCTTGGCTGCAGTTGAAGAATGTGTCATGCTGTCTGATGATTGTGCCCTCTGATTGGCTCAGCTGAGCCGCCCTCTCAGTGAATCCTTTCCGGTCGCTCAGTCTGGCTTTGATCTCCACATTTGATGGCATGTTGCTACTGAGCACATGCAGAATACAGTGGGAGATCTGACACACGATCTTAAGGATAACTGTACAGAAATGAACTGTTTATAAAGTTTGTAAACTGTAGTTTGTCCCTTTAGTTTAATCTACAAACACAATAAAATGAAAATCTTTTTTTTCCATTCATGTCTCATTATTCACTCAATGGAAACATCATATATCTTCTAACAGCTCAGATATGACTTGTTACTAAAGCCCTGAATGATTAACGTCTGAGTTTGAGCTTGAATTAAAAAAAAGTGTTTCTCATGATTCCAAGTAATTATTAAAGGATTTAATCATGTTCTTAATAGAAATGTTGTAAAATCCAAATGATTCTGCTGCATTTTTACATAGTAGAATAATTTTACATTTCATTAGCATGCTGGTCTTATAAAACATTAAGAGCTGTATCTCCAACTCTGCCAAGTAGGCCTTCACTTACAAGGAATTTGATTTGGTAGTTGGTGCAATCAACATATTAAGAGCAAAAAAATTGTTAATAAAAAAATAAAACATACACCGTTATTCACAGAAGGTATAAATACAATTAACAATTGTGCAGATGAATGGGTCTATGGAGATTGGAGTATGGAGCATGTAATATAATTGTATACAATATATAATCTTATAATTCATTCGTTTATCTGTATGTTAAGATATTTGATTATTCTGCATCATTCGCATCATTAGCTGCATGCTCGCTTAAGTATGTAAGCGTGTCTAAACTAACGTAACTACTTGGCAACAGAGGAAGAGGAAGCATAAATAAATACAGACAGAGCAAACCCAAGCCATATTTCCCCGCTTCATACCTGCGCAGGAGTCTTGTGTTCCGTGTACGTCACTTCCGGATCCGGGATACGGCGATGGTAGGAAAACGGAAGATGACCGTAACGACGAGTGCCATTGTATTCTGTATACGGAATTTAAAAGACGTCAAGATATCAAATATAAAAAGTGTTTGGCAGCTCGCCCCCGACGTCACCCGGGTTATTAGGACATTCACACACAAAAGCAACAAAAATACGACAAATAAGCTTAGTTTTTTAGGCAGTTTTTTTGATCAAATAATTTCGTATTTGATGTTTACCTCCGTGCCGTGACAAGCAGACGAAACAAGATTGATAAATGGAAAATCGAGTCAAAATTGGGGAGAAAAATGTTTAATTGCATTTTATTTTGTGAAGCAGAAAACTGTTGACATTCTCGATTTTATTTTGCATGTAAATGTCTTTCTTGATAAGTGTATAGCTCCACGTTAATCCTCAATCATCTCCTTCCCACTCATATTCTGACAAGGCAGCCAGTCAATACAGAAGAGCCTTGTCACACACATTCAGAAAGTAGAGAGCCAACCAACAATCACTGTTGATACTTTTTTATGGTTACGTAGCCTGAGCTCACATCTACACAGCCATGTTCCTACAAACCAAAACTGAAGTCTGACATTCTGCTGTAGCGCTTAATCAAAGACACACACACGAGTAATGAGGCAGAAGACTTGTGTGAAGGCAGGCAGAAATGGACCTTTTATTTATTGGGTGATACAGTGGATTGTCCTGACCAAACCGGACTAAACCAGATTAAATCTGATCAAACCAAACTATCAGTGTAAACAGTCCAAATCAGATAACCCAGTCCCACACAAAAACTAACTCGGCACATAAACGTCACTTCATGTCTCGAACATGCTCAGCATTATGGGTAACGTAGGCCGGTGTCGTGCTGTGTAACCATAGCAATGGCCACACAAAGTCACCAGCATTGACCAATAATCTGAGGGCGGCACTGATGAATCCATCACCCAAAGGAACGAAGAAGCTGATTGGTCCACGAGCAGTAAATCCCCGCCCACCTGTCACCACCAAGCATCCTATAGGTTGCTCATACATTTATCAGAGCGGGCCCTTTTCCCATTGGTCTCCAAAGCCTCAGGCAGGCAGGCAGGCTGTTTTCTCATTGGTCAGTGTTGATATCACGCCAACTGTCAGTCACTCAGCAGCAGCCAATCAGGGTACAACACAGTACCTGTGGAACCTTCAGGAATTATGAAAAAAGAATAAAAAAAGAAAAGCGGAACGACGATGAACAGGAAGATTGGCCAATCAGATAGCCTTGCTAGAAAAACAAACAGGAAGTGGGAGGAGCTTCCAAGCCTCAGAATGGAACTTATTTTTAGTTTTTACTTTTTTGTTTTGTTCATTTTGTCCTTATGTGTGTGTTTGAACGTACATCCAAGTTCTTCCATTCTTGTCCAACTTCTTCTGATTTCAGTGCAATGCATCATGGGAACGATCAATTGCGGGGAGAGGATGTGTCACTACAAGTGTGTGTGTTTGTGTGTGTGTGTGTGTGCGTGTGTGTGTGTGTACATATATGTGTCCTGTTGTCATGGAAACATGCTGCAGGGTAGCGCTCCAGCAGCGGGTGGTGGTGCCATGTTGCATCATGGGAACTGGCAGTCCGTCTCTTTAGCTGGTGTCCATGGACTCCATGTTGGCGGAGGTGGAGTCCCTCTGGATGGAGTCAAAGATGGCTGCCAGCTCCTGATTGGACGAGATCTGGGACTGGAATTCTGACATCAGCGGCGATTTCTCAGCCTCGGGAATCGTCAGCAGAGCAACCACGGCGCGCATCGCTGAACGCTTCAGCTCGTCCTGCTTCTCAAACTCCTGCTTCACAGAGTTCGCTTTCACCTGGGGGAGAGCGAGAGGGACAGACAGAGGTGAGTACAGGAGTGTGTACCTTGGTAATACAGGTGTGTGTGTACCGAGTGTGTACCGTGGTAGTACACGTGTGTAGCGAATGTGTATCTTGGTTGTATAGGTGTGTGTACCTTGGTAGTACAGGTGGCTCTTAGCGGCTCCACCAGTCTGTCCAGTCTCTGAAGCACAGCGCTAGGACACAGTGAGGAGAGTCTGGCCAGCATGAGGAAGGTCAGCATCTGAAACGGCAACATTCAGTGCGATTGGCAGTGCTTACATGAGCATTGACACATTGTGATGCATCAATTTGTACAACTAAACTGCATTGATCTGACATGCTTATATCAATAATGGTGTGTGCTGCGTCTTCTTTAGCATATTGTCTGACCTTGATGTCGTAGTGGTCCTTCAGTCCGTCCTCCACGTGGTTGAGGAAAGTGAAGATGTCCAGCCTGTCCAGGCAGCTGTCCAGCAGAGTGTACATGCACTCGAAAGCAGCTTTCCTCAAGTCCAAACCGTCATCCACCGTGTGTTTGAATGGACCCATTTCCACCTACAGACATGCCCACGGATTTAATATTAAGATACTACATTTGCATGGCTAACCTAATCGCACTTAGATTCTGCCGAGTTCGGGGTGATCTCACCTCTCGTATCAGCTCCTTCCTGACTTTGGTCTCGTTGTAAAGATGCGGTAAAACCGAGTCCAGCAGCTCTCGGATCAGACTGGGCTTATTGTGGGCCGCAGAGTTGAATGTTACCAAGGCGACACGGCGCACGTTCAGGTCCGGGTCCTCCAGCGTCTTCAGGAAGTCACCTGGGAAAACCAGCCAATCAGAGCAGCTTTCCACACACTGCAGCTGAATACTTTTTATGGACTTAAAAATGTTCTAATACCGAATAATACATTTCGTAGTGTCCAGTGTGTGTTACCTATGCAGTTCTTCAGCAGCGGGTCAATGGGCTGCGGTTGGTCAGAAATGGTGAATTTCACAGCTGTCACCACAGAGCTCCTGGCATACGATGATCCTACAGAAAAAAAGAAAAAAACAAGCCCATGGACCAATGAGAGATCAATACACACATCACTGTTCAGCTTTGAGCTTCAGCTCTAATACCTCTCTCACTACAAGTCTCACGTCCAGTCTGAAGGCGGTCAGTTCCAGTCTCCAGATAGTTAAGACACAGTTAAGACTCAACCTTTGTGTGGTCTTTGGGGTGGAGTTAGGATTACACATGTTCTGGGTAGTTACGGATGAAGATGACCGACTAACATGCAGACTGGCCACTAAAAAACATTTATGTATACAACATCAAGTCTGCTTTTGGTTGTACAGCCTAAAGGTGAAGCCCTGTAGCAGGGGTTAGAGGTCAATCATCACCTGACAGCAGATATCCCTTGAGGCGGGGCAGCAGGGTTTCAGGGTCAATCAGAGTGAGTTTGCCCAGACATTCAGCCACCACGTTCCTTGTTCCTTCCTCCTGACACTCACAGTGTTTGAGCAGCAGAGTCCAAACGGACTCCACATACGGCTTCAGACCGGACACCGATGCCGAACCTCAATGGACAAAGACAGAGAACGATTCAAGTAAAAATAGACACCAAAACACTCAAAGTACTGCAGGTTTCAGCCCACTGGCCTTACTGATGATCTCTTTGAGCGAATGCAGCAGCAGGTACTGCCTCTTAGAGGAGGAAATCTCCTGCAGGACGAACGGCAGATACTCCGGAAGATTCCCCACTGCAATGCTACCCAATGCATAGGAGGCAGCAGACTTCACCTGAGAGAGGGGAGAGACAGGAAGAAAGTGACACAGGTCAGAACCCTATGACATATGAGCCGGACAGTCAAAAGACAGACAGGACTGTCTGTGGAGCAGGGGTTTCAGACCTCTTCACTGGACGAGGAGAAGGCATCCAGGATCACCGTCTTTAGCTCTGGTTGGTTGCTGAGATCCACATGGTGTCCCACCTCACCTAAGGAGAGTAAAGCCAGCAGCCTGATGGAATCTGTGGAGCGGCTGTTCTTCACATCCTGCCAGTCAGAACAGACACAGATACACAAACAGACTTTACAGGGCTGCATGTTTTCAATAATCCTGATCATAATTAATCAAAGTAATTTTGTTCTGTAGTATGTTGGTGGGGCTTTGTTACAGTAAAAAGGTGTTATGCCAAAAGAGTATTCAAGACGTACACAAACTTTTACATATTTAAATAAATCATGTCTTCATATGGTTAAGTAATTAGATTAGATTAGATTCAACTTTATAGTCATTGCATGTTGTCACAGGTACAAACAACGAAGTACAGATTGAGAATGCAGCAAAATTGCATTTCTGATTTGAATTCAATTAACTGTGCAGCCCTACTGAGAGATAATCAATGTGCTTATCCTCCGTCAATTTCTTTCTCCTCAGACAGACAGGTTACCTGAATGAACTGTCCCACCACAGCAGGGCCCTCGGTGGGACAGGCTCTGGTCAGAGCAGCAACACATTTAGCGATGGAGCAGTAGGCCTGTTTGTGAGGCAGAGCGGCACTCTGGGAGTAAACTGGACCGGTCAGCATTCTCAGCAGGTCCATGTAACCCAGACCAGAGGTCTCAGTGGTCACCAGAGCCTACAAACACACACAAACACACACATACACCATCATTACTCTCTTTGGTGACATCTAGTGGTTAAAAAATGTAACTACTTTGAAAGCCAGTGAACAGGCTGTACCTGGTAGAAGTCCAGCATGGCGGCCAGCGCTCCTCCCTGCAGCAGCGGGGAGCGAACCAGTGCAATGAGCTGCTGGAGGATGTTACCTCCACTCAGCTGTCCAAGTGACGACGGGTGCGTCACTGCCAGTGTGGACAGAAAGCTCAGCGCCATCTGTGACACGTGCATGTCGCTCTCAGAGATCAGAGGAGGGAGCTCTGCCAGGACTGCGTCCACCATGACGGGAGTCACTGCAGAGCTAGAGCGCACACAGAGAAACTGCATTAGAGAGAGGCACAAGTGGGTTGGTTGTGGGTCACAGGTGTGTGTATGTGTGCATTACCTGTAATTTCTCAGTAGGATGTCCAGTGCAGCCAGCGTGCAGAGCTTTAGAGCTCGCTGGTTCTTGCGGAGGAAGGAAGCAAGGATTGGAACGGCATCTGGGAGAACCGGCCTCAGGTCGATGTTCAATGGGGAGCCGGCAATCAGCGTGAGAGCTGTGGCCAAAAACAACACAAAGTCACAAACGTTCCCTCTTTTCGTGAAGATGCCTATCTTGTTCAGCACACGACTGGGTCAATCGAAACAGAAGTGACAGTTAACGGCAAATGTGCAAAGTTTGCAGGCTTCAGTCTGGTGGGAGGGGAATAGTTTGGTGTTGACAGCGTGGGGGAGGGGCTGACCTTTGACCGTGGTCAGACGGGTGATCTCATTCTTCAGGCGTTCCAGGAAGATCAGCAGAGTTCCAGGAAGTTCTGTGGGCAAACGATCACCTAGGCAACAGGACAGGAAGAGAAAATTATGACCCAGAAAGTGAAACAGGAAGCTGAATTATGCATGATATATATCAATACAGGCAGTTGTTACCTAAGTTACAGATGATCTGTCCCATACAGGAAATGGCTCGTTCTTTGACTTCCTGGTCAATGTCAGCAGCTTTCAAACGTTTGATTGTGCAAGTGAACAAGTCGTTAATGTAAGGAGAAGGGTCAAAGCTGTCCGAGCTCTCTGATAAGCTGTCCAGGGGTCGGATCACCTGGAAAAGATTAGGAAACAAATGGAATCATCTGGAAACTCGGAGGTGTTTTAGATTGAAAGGAGTTTTTCCTGTCATCTCCCACCTTGACAAGCTGCTGGGTAACAAGCAGGGCCTCAGAGGTGATCTTGTAGAAGGGGTCACCCACACAGGCCACCACAGGCGGAACCAGGGCAGGGACGTGGGCGTGGAAGGCGTGGGCAGGGTGGGTTACCATGATGACATGGAGGCACGCCAAGGCATCGATTTTCAGGTTGGAGCTGCTTGATTTATCGTTCAGAGAGAAGATGATGCCTGAGGAACACGGCACAGTTAATATTTGGCAGATTACTACCATTACTGCAACTGCGACTGCTCCCATTGTGTTACCTGGTATGAGTACTGGGATGTGCTGGGTCAGGGCTCCTGGCAGGACGTTCACCAGTTCCGTCAGCATATTGAAGCAACACTGACGGGTTTTAACACTTTTTTCCTTCAGCTGCTTGTGGAGGGCCTTCACTATCATAGGGACCTGCAGGGGGCGACAGAGACGCGAGGGCATAAGAAACATCCACGATTTATTAAATCATGCCTGTGTGTGTGTGTGTGTGTGTGTGTGTGTGTGTGTGTGTGTGTGTGTGTGTGTGTGTGTGTGTGTGTGTGTGTGTGTGTGTGAGTGTGAGTGTGAGTGTGAGTGTGAGTGTGAGTGTGACCTGGCTCTGCAGCATGGTCAGAGGTGTGTCTCCTTGCTCCATGGCGTCTGGATCAGCTAACCAGCTCTGAGCTGGTCTGGTCTGTTTGAGTAGCGACAGGTATGCGTGGAAAACGTCCGCCTTCACATTCTCCTCCCGCTCCTAAACACAGACAGGAAGCTCCAGGTTTAAAAAGGTTGTTTCAACAAGTGGGGATCAACCTGATTAGGGGTGTTAACAATAACTAGTTATTGGTTAACTGTTATCAAGATGTGATCTGATTTTAAAACAATGGACTTTGTTCAGGATGGAAAGGAACACGGAGAACCCAATCCACAAAATGTGAAGGCAATGGAGTGATCACCTTGAAGCGACAAACAAGTGCAGGGGAGACGGATCGATAAAACTCAGGCAGCATCTCGTGACGCGTTGAAACCACGGCATCTAAGCACTTGGCCGCTGCCCGTCGGACCTTCCAGCTCATGTCGTCGTCGTCGCTGTACTCATCATCACTTCCTGGAGAGGACATTTCAAACATTGATGGTCATTCTAAACCGGATCGATAACACAGCGAGGTTGCATCATCGTTGTGCGTGCGGTACCTTGGTAGTCTTCATCATTCTGCTCGGCGTCCATGGCATTATCGTCCTCATCTTCGTCGTCATAGTTGTAGTTGGGGTCATAGGTCAGGTAGCGAAGGCAGATGGAGATCACTGTGGGGACGTGGGGGTAAACCTCTTTTGGACACCTGTCAATAACAAACAAAACAATGGTATAACACAAACAACTTCAGAGCGGTACTGTGACTGGTCTTACTGCAAGTATTACCTCCTGACAAATGACTCGAAGGCCTGGATGCAGTACTCTCTGAGCTCATCATCGTCTACATTACAAAACTTTACAACCAGCGGGATGATCTTTTCCAGATATTCTCCTGGACAGACAGGTGGAGAAAGAGACAAGCATTTATTTGTATTGTGTTATTTTCAAACCTTTAATGCCTTGAGTTGGAGTTAAAAAATCCCTATGGAGAACAAACCCATCTTACCAATCCTGTGTCCTGCCTGTCTGCTGATGGCGGCTGTGCACTGGATATAAGTTCTGGTGGTGGACATGTTGTCATTTCTGCCCAGCTCATTTAGAAGGTGTTCGATGAGGTCAATGAAGACCAGATTCCCACAGGACATCACAAGGTGTCCCAGAGCCATGATGGTCCTCTGAAATAGTCAGATACGTTATAATCAATAATTGTTTAGAACTGTACAAGGCCGAAAATGTTCACAGAGGGCAGGCAAGGTCAAAGGTCAGGCTTACCTTTCTGACAGCCAGTCTGGGGGAGGTGAGCTGAGGAAGCAGACAGCTCAGGATGGAAGGATGGAAATTCACCAAGAGGCCTCCCTGTCTGCAGAGACATAGAGAGACAGAGGTTTTATTGAGAAAGATAGACCGAGAGGTTTTATGGAGCAATGTAGTTCCAGTTGAAGAACTGTGGGTATAGACAGACAGAAAGGTACCTGCAGAGCATGTCAGCCATAATGTCGAGCGCCTCCAGCTGCACAGAGACATCTTCCTGTTTGGCGATGGCGCTTGTCAGACGACCCGTGATCTTCTTACAAACGCTGGCTGCAAGAGCAGAGCCTGAGAAAGAATGTTTACCAGTAGCAGTCAGTGGTACTATTTGAAGTAGTTGCAGTAATATTTGTAGAGTCTTTACCACTAGAGGCGGGTGGCAGCTCTCCGATCACAGTCTTGAGTCCGATGGAGGAAATGTCTCTGAGCTGCTCTTTGTCAGACAGCATGTTGGTGCACAGAGTGTCCACGATGGTCTCCACCTGATACTCTTTCACCTTACTGACCAGAGGACCAAGGCTGAGCATACAAACAAGCCCAGTGTTACATACAGAGACATAACCAATGCTGCCTGCTCTACACACACTTGATGAACCCAGTCACTTGTGTGTAGCCAATCTAGATGATCCAGTGAGGACAGATTAAATTATTATGTACATTCAAGAACAAATGTCATTTTATAAAAATATTCTTGGATATTACTTAACAAAAATGTGAAACAAACAAATTAAAGTATTTTAAACAAACACAATGTTATGTGCTCGACTATTACTACTGTGTGTGTGTGTGTGTGTGTGTGTGTGTGTGTGTGTGTGTGTGTGCGTGTGTGTGTACCATTTGACAGCCAAGTTCTGAACTTCTCCGTTTTTGTCCTCCAACAGTTTGAGAATCATCCTCACGACCTGCCAATGAAATCGATCAAGCATCCAAAATGATCAGCTGTCTGCATTCACTGGGCACATCAGCCAATTGGACGACAAACTAGTTTGGATTAATGTGGACCAGCGTAAACTGACCTTCCTCTCACTGTCGTCATCCAGTTTGATCGAGTCTTTTTGCAGCTCGGTCATCAGGTCATTAGTGGCCATAAACCTGCAGAATGAGAGGTCGTGAGGATTGAGGCAGCCAATGAAAAACTGAGGAATTACAATGTGTGGGAGCTGCAGGGCAAAATCGCTCCAAAAACGGTCTGATCATTTAGAAAGGAAACAGCGGGAATTAAGGACACCTTCATGACATCATAACACAGCAGAAGTAACCACATAAATGTCAACCTAACAGTCTTCACTTCAATCACAGATGGACTGGATCACGCAGGAAGTACTGTATGATGTACTCTGCATGGTTCCTGGTCTGTGTCAGGTCGTTTTAGCGTTTTTGTTCCTAGTTTACATATTATAGAGGTTTCTACGTACATTTGAGGGTTTTCAGAGAGGACAGAGCTCAGAATGAGGATCTTAGCACATGCATCACCTGATCAAACGTTATTCCAAATCAGATATAGTATCTCAGTCATTCATTAATGTTAAAGAGTTCATTCATTTCATTGAAGGCAGTTATACAGGCGTTGTACTTTTGTTTAACTCTGGGATTTGAGTTTGTATGGGCACAAATGTAGAGTATAGTAGTGGTTTTACCCTTGGTGATTTTGAAACATGATGGTTTATGTGACAACTGTTTGTCTGGTAGACCAAGTCCTGTTTTGGTCATAAATACTCATCAGAAGTACCCATGGTGCACTATGGTCAACCCCACACTGGAACCAGGAGCAACATAAGAAACGATCCACCAGACAAACGTCCATCACATTCCTCACCTTCTGCATGCATCAACCTGGACCCCCGGCTTCCTGTTTACATAAATCACGATCTGAAACTCTCCAGTCTTTTCTTGACATGATGCTAATAGCCGTTTCCATGATACCACACCCCCACAACATGCTAACTAGCTGCAGACTCACACCGCTACCGAAACAACTGCTAGCATGACAGCTAAATAAACGGTTCCATAGCAACCTAGCATCACATTTGACCCCGCTGTGTGAAACTCCAGGCACTTATTCATTCTCCAACACGTTAGCTGACATCATCCTGTAGCATGTAGCTTGCGGCATCACTGAAGTTAGCAATTAACTTACAAACTACCTCACCACCATTTAGCAGGCGCGCTAACCGCTCACCGATTGTTTTAACTTGTGGCTCGACTGACAGTACAGAATGACACCCAGCAACCAACCTAGCTGCTAACTGCCGCCGCGGAGTATTTAAAACTAAACTGCTATTAGCTAGCAGCGCTGTGATGCTCAGCAGACAGGTGGCAGACTAGCAGTTAGCTTAGCTCTTAGCATGACAGCCTGGGCCCTGGGTGAGCCGGAGCAGAGAACACACACTGGTTCCCCTGCACGTCGCGCCCAGTATCGCAATATGTGATGCTAACGTGACTGCTGCCGACCGTAAGCATCCCTAGCACGGTTTTGTACCTGAAATCCTTGTCGCTGGAGGTCATCTTCTCCAGCAGGTTGGAGATGTGGTACGAGGCGCTCGCCATGTCGGTGCGGTTAGCCGTTAGCCTCCTCCTAGCAGACTGCGCTCTGTGTGTGTGTGTGTGTGTTATGGCTGTCTGTCTCCCAGTCTGTATGTCAGCCGCTCTGTCTCTCTCTGCCTCTCTCTCTCTCTCTGCCTCTCTCTCTCTCTTTGCGTTTGGAGGTAACCTCGCTCTCTCTTTCTCTCTCTCTTTTTCTCGCTCCTCTCCCCCGGTCTGTTCGCTGTTTGAATGGAGCTGCCGTTCTCTCTGCAGAGGGGCGGGGTTAGCGCGGCTGGACGTCGAGGTCAAAGGCCACAAACAGAGATGCCGTTTGTGTTTTAACTCTTTAATTTTTTTGGAGCCATCAGAACTGTAAGAGCCGGAGATGAACTGGGTTATTGGTATTTCATAATGTATATTTGTGACATCACTGTTGTGAGTTTGTGTATTGGATGACATCACTTTGTTAGTTGGGTGACATCACTTTGTTACTTTGTTATTATTATTTAAGTAGCTTTCGAGTCTGATGCTGTTGAAAGCAACGCAGCTTTTGATGGTATATATGAATGTACACAAGAACATGTCTGACCTTGTGCTTTGGTAATGAAGCAATATAAAGGAAAGTGACATCATCGTCACATCATGAGTGAGAGCATCCAACGTTGCATGGTGCCACAAAAGACTGGGGATGGGTAACATGAATACTGCATGGAACTGAACTGGTTCCATAACCAGAACTTTTTATTTTTATTATTGTTGCAATTGCCAGTTGTTCACAAGTAAGAACTGATTCAATATTTTGGATTTTTGATTTTCCAGTCTAAAGATGTTAAAAACTGTTAATGGCAAAACAAACAATGGCATACAAAATGTAAACGGTAACTTCCTCAACATGCATTGGTTTAATGGTCGATCAGGACCAGAATATGAGTCCATAACCTTACTTACATTTATAGGTATTAGTCGTTATTAAAAACAAAGATACAGACAGTCCCTGTCATTCTCCTCATCTCCACCTAACCTCCCACTGTCTGCTCCGCCATGCTGCCCCCCTGCAACAGCCTCAACTACCTGCATGAATCGCTGCCCTAAGAGAGAGACTCTCAAAATATAGGGCTACATTTTACTGTGCTTTACCTTTCTCATCATCTCTCTCTCCCTCTCCCTCAGCCCTGCCTTGCATGCTATTTCCCAATGCATGACTTTAGTGTGTTTTGCCCTGCATGTTGTTTGTACATCTGCATAATCCCACTGGAAGTTCCTGTGTGTCTGTAAAGCCCTTGAGACATTGTATGTGATATTGGGCTATACATAAAATGACTTGACTGACTGTATATGATTTAGTAGTAAACACGTTAATACACCGATAGGTTTTATACTGACAAGTTAAGTGATGGATAATTTCTCTAGTTTTATTGAATGAATTAAAGAGAAAATCAAAATGTGTAAGAGCTACATTCAGTATGATCCCTTCTATTAAATAATGAATCATCAGCAAAAACACACACACACACACACACACAAAGAAACACACTGACAACATTCAGAAAACGGTAATAATAAACAACTTCCTGCTGCATGTTACACACTGTGTGTCCAATTCTGGTTTAATCTGTGTGTGTGTGTGTGTGTGTATGAGTGATGAGTCATATATTAGTTGGCAGTAGGTTTTCTGTCCCCAAGGCTCTCTCCCCCTCTTGCTGTTGAACCATAATGCATTGGCACTGACATATGCATGCATGTTTGTGTGTGAGTGTTTAAAGCATTGACAGAGATTGACAGTAATCTTTGAAATGAGGCTCCAGGAGATTATTTTATGGGGTGTTGGGTTCTATAAATTAGCTTTAGAGAAATTCTAAAATTGAGTTTTCTGGAATCATGTATAATGAAATGTACATAGAAATATTAAATATATATATATATGTTTATATATATATATGTATATAGTTTTTCATTTTAAGAAGAATTTGGCAATTTTACTGTGACAGCCTGAAGTCCCCCCCCCCCCCCTTCCTCTCTCTCGCTCTCTGTCTCTACCCCATCTCCCCCCGCCCCCCTCTCCATATTGAGGTCACTCCCCAGTCTATCTTGTAGCCTGCAGATAGAGTGATAATACAGGCGACCAGAGTGTTCACTGCTTTTCCACAAAACTAAGCTACTGTGTATCACTATGCCAAAATCTGCCAGCATTCCTAGCTAGCTACAAACTAGCATGCCATAAGGAGACGCGCCAGGATTTCTAACTGAAACGTCTCATGTTGTCAACATCCTGGCAAAAGCTACTGTGTGGCAAACGCATAGTTTGACTACACTGACATAATACATTTCATGGTGAACAGACAGGGTTTATTCTTAAATAATCTCTGACACTCCATCTTGAGCGTTCTTCTTTTAGGGTACTTGCTGTATCAGCCACTTGAAAGCAACATCACTGAGGTCAAAAAAGGTCACCCTAAACTCACATGAAACAAATACAGTTTCTTTATTAAGATTTGGTTAACTACAGGCTAGAATTGACCAAAAATTCCCTTTAATCTGCATTCCTAAGGGACGAGTCAGGACAGGAGACAGACTTCAAATACCTGAGTGTGTGTGAGTGTGAGAGACTGGGTGTGTTTCCATATTATCGTGTTTCTGCGTTCATTATTCATTTGAAAATCTGCGTTTTGATGACTCAAGGGTGTTGACATGCATTGTTAATCAGTTTGGGCTGTTTTCAAGGGCTGATTGATAGGTCCTGAGCTTTCAGTTCTTAATCAACGCCACCAAGGATGTGATGTTTTTGGTTTTTCTTCACGTGAATGTGTGTGAATGGAAGGCAGAGCCGGAACGCTAGATAGTTGGATACCGGAATGACAACACTAGTAACACCAGAATCGATGCTGGACTATGTCAGGATGAACAAAAGCACAGAGAACACGCAGACGATTGGACGCCGTATTTTGAAACACGCCAGTTTAGACGGGAAGGAGCCAATCTGCAAACCCAGTGGCATCACTGGGGAGCATGGAGAGCTTTCCCAAAAAAAATGTTGGACATTCGCTGACACTCTGAAGGCCAGCAACCCCACCCCCCCCCCCCCCCCCCCCCCCCCTTGAGGAAGCTGAGAATTGCGAAAGCTGCCCAGGTGACCTAATTATTGTATATTTAATTGTGTGCAGCTTAAATCTTTGTGCTTTCTGGCAGCCCTTACAGCTATGCATCATGTTTGTGCGGGCTAAATGGAGCATGTTGTGTCACATGCCTTGACCGGATCCGTTTGTGTGTGAATGCAAATAGAATTCCTTTGAATGCTCTGGCAATGCCAATAAAAGCCGGTACAGTTGCTGTGACGACTTCTCAGATTTTCTGAGATTCCCAGAATCTCTGTGTCAAAGAGAGAAGTAGGAAAGAGATATTGTACGACGTCAGCACAGCACCACCAATCAGCATTTTCCGGCATTCACTATCTCCTAATTTGCAGGCATATTTAAAGAGAGAGAGGGAGAGAAAAAAAGGAGGCTGCTGTCCCTGTGTGTGAAGCCAGAGCTGCCTGCCTCACCCGCCTTACCTGCCTGCCCCACATACAATCTCAGTAAACACACGTGTAAATAAACCTTGTTCATAAATTGTTTGACCAAGCTGGTGCAGCTCAGTGCCTTCTGATGACGTCACACACGCACCTCTCTCTCCATTTCATGCATGCTCTACCTCACTCTCTCATAGGACTTGAGGGGTCGAATTACAGAGGGAGGGGGAGGGGAGGAGGGGTAGAGAGACATAGACAAAGGCGAGAGAGAGAAAGCGAGCGCTCTGCGTGCCGGCGTGAGGCGAGAGAGAAGGGGAGAGGGAGAGAGAGAGAGAGAGAGAGAGAGAGAGAGAGCGAGAGCGAGAGCGAGAGAGAGGAGGAGGAGGTGGGTCCCTGTGTAGCAACCCAGGCTAAAGCTAACTAGCCATGTTGCTGTCGCCGCTGCTGCTACTGGTGTGTGTCTGCTAGCGGGCCGCCCTGGACTCCCTAACCGCCCTGAGGTGCATCATGCCCGGCTGGAAGAAAAATATCCCGGCCTGTCTCCAACCGGACCAGGAGGGAGGTAAGACCTCAACACCGGCTCAATCCGTTCAGGTTCATTCCGACCGGCGAGCGCGCGTGTGTGTGCGCGCGCGCGCTGGTGTTTATCTCCTTATCGCCGTGGAATCTCTCGCTCAGCTTGGTTTGGCGCCGCCGGTAGTTGAGCTCGTGCAGACGGTGACTGGGATGAAATTCGTGAAAGTTGTAACCGATACCGTGCGTGCGTGCGTGTCTGCGTGTGAGTGAGTGAGTGAATGAGTGTACGTGCGTGCGTGTGTGTGTCTGTCCTGTCGCGTGTAAATCTGACGCAAGGTGTGAGAACACCGTGACGTTCTGGTGGTTTGACGTTACATGCTGCTTGTGTGTTAACGTGTTTATCGGCGCTTTATTGGCACTGAACGGTGAAGACACAATTAGCAAGCAGGCTTACCATCCGTTATACCGGAGAACAACCGTCAGCAGCGTGTTTGTGTGTGTGTGTGTGTTTGGCGGTGTCACCTCTCCATGAGTGTAGTGTAGCTCAGTACAGTGTGCTGTGGTGCTCACTGTAGTGTGTTACTCTAAAGTGTGAGGTGACCGCAGCGGGGACGATTGTTATCTACATATAAAATTAAAAACGTAGAAATTCTCAGTAATGACTTCTAGTGACTTATCGAGTGATACAATTGGGTTTTTGTAACCCAGACTGTCAAGGTTGATTAGCGATTTATTATTTTTATTATTTGAGGTAATAGATTAATTTCTTCATTATTTCAGTTATTAATCAGGTAGTTGATATCGGTACATGTACTTTGAGCACAAACGCATCACTCGGTTTATTAGTGTGAGAGATGAGAAGGACAGATTAAAACAAGCAATTTAGAATAGCCAGTTTGATGTGAGTATGACTTTGCCATTTAAGGCACATAGTAAATTGTGCTGTGTCACCTGAAGATGTGATGAAACGTCGTGACCTGATGATGTATGACACTTATTGGTTGTTATCTAGAAGAGCTGAAAGAGAGTGAAGGTAATGCAGGTGTTTTGCATGAGGACATATGCATACAAAAATTGAATTATTGGCTAAAATAAAGTTGACAAACGGAAAAGTAAAAAATTAGAAAAACTGTAAAAGATGAAAAAACATAAAGAACGGAGAGGAAAACAGGCTGTGGGTAAAAATAGCTGTCAGGTAAATAATAGATAAACAGAGGAAACATATTTCACTGCTGTACATTAATGTCGGCACGCACATATTAAACAGTCATAATTTTCATTCCACAATGAATTCTGCTCTGAAGCTATATTCAGACAGTGAATGTTTCTCAGAGGAACCTCATGTGAAAATCACATTAACGTGGCCACTCTTTGATAGAGCTGCTGCCCTCAGACTGTAATTAAAATCACAGAGGACGAGTTCTGTCCTCTGAACAAGCCGCTCGCTACAGTTTCTGAATTCGTTCTATCCGATTAGTTTCTTTTAGCCAAATCTAAACTCTGTGCAGTTGTTAAAGGAGCCATTTTCACAAGTGATTTTTAATTGATAAATAATGGATAAAGATGACCAGTCATCGCCATCTGAGCTTTCACGTGATGTCCGTCTGTCTTCAGCCGACACTAGAGGAGACGGCTTAGTTTAGCTAGTGGATTCAGCTCCAGGTTGGGGTCCCTGCAGCTCACCTGTGAAGCCCAGAATGGATGGACACCTCCGGTGTTGCAGTTCTTCACAAACCACCTTCACAGAGGAACCATTTCTGACACAGTAAAGTGACACTGTGTGACTTTCCCAAATTTCAGGATTCATTTATTCTCTGTTTGTTGGTCTTTGAATAGACCCTTATGGATCCATGTTCTTCTACAGCTCAAAGATAGGTTTATAGTTTGGGTTCACTTGAAACGAGAGTTATGTTAATGTGTGTTTAACATCATACCCCAAGCAGTGATACACACAGTAGTCAGCATCACAAGCCATTTTCTCTGCTATTCAGTCACAGCGCTCAGAATGAGGGGATGATGTCACACCTCTTTCTCTCTCTCTGTTTCTCTCTCTTCTCCAATGTGCTGATGACAGAACTTTGTTTTGTACTCCAGATCACTGAGGCGGACCTTAACTGTGTGTGTGTGTGTGTGTGTGCGCGCGTGCGTGCGTGCGTGCGTATGTTTCTTCAGTTAATGTATTATCCCAACTGCCTTTGACATGAGAGGCCCCCTTTAAATCCAAATGAAACAAAATTAGGATCAGCTTCATCCTGTAGCCTGCTTCACACACACGCACACACACACGCCGTGCGCACACACACAGAGAGGAAGGCTAACCTGGGCAGTGTCCAGGTGGAACGGTCGAGCTGCTGGCATAGAGCACACACTCATTTTCTGCTTGGATAGACGCAGCACGAATACACACACATGCCCACACATTAATCCACACACACGTCAATACACAAACTGTCTGTCTCAGTGTGTCTTTAATTGTCCAGCTGTTCTGACAGTGAAACCTGTAGTGAGACAGATAGGCAGGAAGACAGGCTGACTCAAAGACAAAGTAGAATTGCAAGGGCTCTGATTGGTAGCTTCTGGTGGGGGGAGGAAGCTCATTGTACGCCATAAAGCCCAAGCTAACACTGTGTGTTCTTCCGAGGACATCGTCAGTCCAGGAGTTCTATTGCTAACCAGTGTAAATTCAAAATTTAACTCATAAAACTAGATTTAATTTTAATTCAACCATGTTTTGGTTGATCAGATTCAGGTTTTCAGGTTACGACCAGCAGAGGAATGCGTAGATAGCTGATGTCAATCTTGTATTTTTCCCCCCATATTTTGAGTTTTTAGGGGCAAAATTGTAGAATATAGGGTTGATTTTGCCCTTTGCCCCGGGTTATATCAGATGCTTGTTTGGAGACAACATGGCAGTAAATGAAATTTTCAGACGGACACCTTCTAGTTAAGGTGGAATTCGGTGAATTGTGGTGCAACATTACTGGTGTTTTCTAGGTTGTTGCGGCAACTTACAGTGCACATGGGAGGGCGAGGGAAAAGGTTTTTGTGTTATAACACATTCAGTATGGCTGCTCCTGTTCAGAGCAGAATGAGGGTTAAGTCTGTGCATGTGTTCTGTGTGTGTGTGTGTGTGTGTGTGTGTGTGTGTGTGTGTGTGTGTGTGTGTCCATTAGGCATCAAGGTCAGTCACTCAGCGGTCCATTACGGGGACAGATTCTCTCTGTCTTTTGTTCTGTTTTGTTGTTAGGTCCTGTCTGCCTTGCTCACCCTCAGGCTCTATCAATCACTGTCTGCCCCTATGAATCATGGGTATTTTTGCGAAGACTTGGAGCTGTTTCCTTTTGTTTTGTCTTAAGGCTTCTATCTCAGGCTGAGAGGTTGAAAAGGTTTCAAGGATTCAAGGATTCTCTGCGTCCAGCAGGGGGAGCTAGAGGATAAAGTGTGTATGTGTGTGCTCACATGTTTTTGTGTGTCTGTATGTGTGTGTGTGTGTGTGTGTGTGTGTGTGTGTGTAGTTTCCACCACAGAAGCATGGCAAATGAGCTTATACTCACACACACACAAAGGCATCCAATCATGTTACAGAGCAGCAGAGGCCTGAGAGGGATATGCAAATGAAGCTAGAGTCATTTTTACAGCAACACACACACTCTCTTTCTCTCTCTTTCTCTCTCTCTCTGTTGCTCTCTCTCTCTTCCTCTCTCTCTCTGTCTCTTTCTCTCTCTCTCTCTCTGACTCTCTCTGTCTCTTTCTGTCTTGCTTTGTCGCTCGTTCCCTTCTGGGGATAGAATCAATCAGAATCAATCAGTTAATCAATTAATTCACCAATTATTACTAATATGATCATGTTACAATCATTTACCGTGTTTATTGGTTTATTGTAAGGTGTAAGGGTTTTTTCCGTCTGCAATTTTCCGCCCGTCAGGCAGCGTGGAGTCATGGGACATGAGCTGTCAGTGCATGACAGAGGTCAGAGGTCAACACATACACATGCAGACCAAACCAGCTGTCTGTCATGTAGGCTGTGTCTCAGTTTCAAAGGCTAGAGGAAAAAGAAATATTAAAACTTAATTCTCATAACATTTCACAAACTATGAGCCTAAAACTGTTGTAAGAACCTGAGAGCTAGTTACTCTGTAAGTCATTGATCAATTTCTGATGTGTTATGGGCATTTCAGCCTCATGGGGGCGCCACACTGCATACAGACCCACTGAGACCTGGATGAGGGCTTTGCGTCACACACACACACACACATATGTGTCGGAATAACCTCATCCTACATATTTGGATCCAGGACCAGTCTGGACCCTGGTCTCTTCTGGTTTACATCACACCTCCTCTCCTGTTTCAGTGTTCATTTACTCTGTGGAATGTTTATGTCAGTCTCACACACACCACACACACACCTTCCATCACTGAAGGGCTCTCCCCTCCCCCGCATAGAATAGAATAAAGAGTGTGAGTCAGGAGCAGGGCGAAAGAGGCAGGAAAAGAGAGAGTGAGAGGAAACAAGGGAGGAAGGCACAAAGAAAAGGAAGCAAGCAAGAGACAAATGGAGGATAGAATAAATGAAGGAAGGATGAGAGGAAGTACAGAAGAGGACGGGATGATGGAGGAAGCTCGCTCAGCTCCTCTCTGTGCTGAGTCTTCAAGTGCACCCGTTCACACACAATGGAGTGCTGAGAACGGAGGAGTGGCGTGTTAGAGGGCGAGAGCAGCAAGGCTGTTTGTGTGTGTGTGCGCGTGTGTGCGTGTGTGCGTGTGTGTGTGTGTGTGTGTGTGTGTGAGCCAGCGAACTGCGAGCCCCCTGATTGGTTGAGCCCAGCTAAATGCACCAACAGCCAGAACAGAGGAGAGAGAGAGAGGGAGAGAGAGAGAGAGAGAGAGAGAGAGAGAGAGAGAGAGAGAGAGAGAGAGAGAGAGAGAGAGAGAGAGAGAGAGAGAGAGAGAGAGAGAGAGAGAGAGAGAGAGAGAGAGAGAGAGAGAGAGCAAGGCTGCAGATAGAGGAGAGAACACAACCAGCATGTGTGTGAGTGTGTGAGAGAGAGGGGGAGAAAGGTGGTGATAATCTAGCCAACATGTGTGCGTATGTGTGTGCGTTTCCAGAGGTGATTGCTGTAGCCATGAGTGAGTGAGGAGGATACCTGATCTCTCTCTCTCTGTCCCTCTCTCTCTCTCTCTCTCTCTCTCTCTCTCTCTTGCTCTCTCTCTCTCTTGCTCTCTCTCTCGCTCTCTCTCACACTCTCTCTTCCCCTCTCTGTGGACCAACACTCCCGTTAGCTTGCTGTTATTAGCCTCAGTGTGAGCCTGTAGCTTAGCCCGGCCCCGCTCGGCTCTGCCCCGTTGGGCCAGGGCGGTGCTGATGGAGCGGTTCGTGGCCCTGCTTCGCCTCCTTGGCCGGAGGAGGAGAGGGAGGCGGTACCGGGCAGACGACGACTACCAGGAAGGATACGAGGACGTGTACTACTACACCAGCAAATACAACACACACCTACTGAGTGAGTGAGCTGCACAGACAAAGACAAAGAGAGAGAGAGACAGAGAGAGAGAGAGGGAGAGAGAGAGAGTGGGGTTTTTGTTTTGTTGCTTGAAAAGAGACTTACAGACAAAGCAGAGAGAGAGAGAGAGAGATGAGGATGAGGCAAGTTTATCAACAGATTGGGAAACTTGAAGTAGCCAAGTGTGTGTGTGTGTGTGCATGTGTGTGTAAAAGAGCTTGTATTATAGATGAAGGTCGTTAGCAGCTCAGTCTCAGCAGACACACACACACACACTCAGGTATCCAGGTGACGGGGGGGCAGGTGGTTTGTGGGTAATAATAAGGCAGGAAATGTTGACTCTGGAATGGAATGTTGACAATGTGCAGAAGAAAAAACACACACACACCAGGTTACACTCCTGTGATCTTCGGTGGCTCCTGGCCTGATTCCAAACCTGGTCCTGCCTCTGGTCTCCACGCCGTCTCTATTCTGGTCTGCTGCTGATTCTGGTCTCGTTCTGGTTTTGTTCCATGTTCGGTGCTGGTTGCTGGTTTGGAATCTCGAGTTGATCTGATCTTGAATTTTGTGTGTGTGTGTGTGTGTGTGTTCAGCACAGCGTGTGATTCTATATGAAGGCAATTCAAGACTGGCTGACTGGCTAACCCCGACACTCTCTCTCACACACACACCTACACTGTCCACTCTGTAACTCACAATCTTTAGGACTGCTCTTTGTCTTTTGCTATCTGTCGCTCTCTGTATCTGCCTGTCTCTCTCTGTCTGTCTCTCTATGTGTCTCTCTCCGTCTGTCTCTATCTGCCTCTTCCGCTCTTTCTGTCTCTCTGTATCCCTTTGTCTATCTTTTTTTCTCTCTTTCTGTATCTGTTTTTCTATCTCTGTGTCACTCTCTTTTTCTGTCTCTATCCCTCTGTGTCTCGCTCTCTGTCTTTTGTCTGTCTCTCTCTCTGTCTCTCTCTCTTTGTCTGCCTCTGTGTCTTTTTGTCCCTGTCTCTCTCTCTGTCTCTCTGTCTATCCCTCTCTCTCTGTCCTTCTCTGTCGCTCTCTCTGTCTCTCTCTCTCTGTCTTTTCCCCTGAATATGTCTGATGATCACATTAAAGAATAAGCTTATGTTGCATATATTTGCCTTTTAATGAGCTAACTGAGGGATTGTATCGCTCATGTTCAAAGTGTTGACGTTGAGAAATTTGCCTATTGATGCTTCAAATAACAACTTTGTGAGCATAAGTGGACATAATTGTGTGCAACATCCTCCTCTACCTCCTGTTTTCCTCTTCTAACTTCCCATTTGTTCAGGTTTTTTTCTGCCTTTTTGTAAATAATTCATAATTTCAAGAGATTTATTTTAGACTCTGTATGTGATGGTTGTGTGTGGGAGCTGCTCCAGCTGGTCGCTCAGCTGTTTCAGAAGCTGGTTTAACAGTTAAAAGCTTCTCTACAGGAGGTTATATGTTTACTGAGATACAATCAGTCCACCGTCATGACACGGTTCTATTACTGAATCCAGGAGATACGGTGAGCTTTTATTGTGGAGGGCAGAACTTCCAGAAAGGGTCCATTCAAAGACCTACAGACCTGGAAGAGAAGCACAAACATCTACACAATGACACAACTTACAGACAAACAACATTGCATAGCAGTGTGTCTGCATCAGCTCCACGCAGCCATCACTTTGGCCTGAAGTCTGTGTGTGTTAACATCGTGACCTGGTCAGGTGACCTTTGATGGAGCTGATCAAGATTTTGCTGCAAGTCCCAACCTTCCTGTCCTCTGTCCTCCTGTATTCATAGCTCGTTGATTAGAGAGCTGTGAGCTGTTCACATCTGTTCACACACACACACACACACACCCGCGGAGGTAATAACACTCTTGAGGAGAACAGAACTAGGATGTATGTGTTAACCTTTAATTAGCACCAGTCGGTCGGGGTGTGTGTGGGTTTGTGTGTGTGTGTGTGTGTGTGTTACATAAGGAGATGTCGTGGTGACTCAAACCCATGAGCTGTGTTTAACTTTGGAAAGGGGGTGTTGACGTCCACACACACAAACGGTCATTTAGTTTGGAGGCTGTGGTGATATGAGATGTGTGTTTGTGTGTGTGTGTGTGTGTGTGTGTATGTGTGTGTGTGTTTCAACAGTTTGTTCATGCCTCACTGTCATTGGACAGTGTACAGCGTCTCTCTCTCTCCCTCTTCAATTATTCATCAGCTCATTACCATGGTAACGGCTGCAGCCATGCGTGCGTGCATGTGTGTGCGTGTCTGTGTGTGTGTTGAGGCTGGGGGGAGGGGCTTCATCAGCTTATTATATTGTATTATTCCATCTGATGTATACACACAGACGACTGTTAACCCTCCATTACAGCAATGTAATGTAAATTAAAGTACATTTAGTCCACAATATAAACTAAAAACCTTTAAGGATCAGAAGCTATAGGCTAGTTGCTTGAGCAGAGGCAGTAGTTTTATCAGCAGTAATGCAGTATTGGCATTAGAACGAATTAGAGACGTTGTAGATATAGTTTCAGTAGTGCGGTAGTAGCAGGTGTGGTTTCTGTAGTAGTGCCACGCAGGGGTGGGAATTACTAGAGACCTCTCCATTCTATGTGAGATATATATATATGTTATCTATATATTATATCTATATGCTGTGTGTGTATATACATACTGTATGTACTGTATGTCTGTGTGAAGAGCTCCCCCTGCTGTCATTCTGTGTGTGTTGCATGCTGTTGCCCTGCTCATCAGGTTCTGCTTCTTCAGGTTTGTACAGCGGTTCTGCTGTATCTGCTGTGTGTGTTTGGCTGAGCTCTGCTGGTCTAGAGTGGTTCTGGGTTTGGTTAATCTTTTCCTCTGGTTTGTGTATGTGAGGGAGAGAGAGAGACAGAGAGACAGGGAGAGAGACAGAGACAGACAGACAGATAATGTGTTCAGTGTGTTGTTGTGCGTTTTACAACAGTCGTGATCATATTCTTGTTAATACCTCTGACACACATGCAGTAATCCGTGTGTGACGTGATGCTGGAACAGTGACCTACATGTGTGATCAACAGCTGGCCACGCCCACTTTACCACACAGGCCAATGACGTCACACCCCACAGCGGTGTATACGCAGCAAAATTGTCTTGTTGTAGGGCACAGGTTCTACAAGTTACTACCAAGATAAAGTACCTATAGTAGTAAATACAGCCGCACTACTATCAGCCATCCATCCATCCGTCATCCATCCATCCGTCATCCATCTATTCATCCATCCATCCCTCCCTCCTTACATTCCTCCATCTTTCCTCTAGCTGCACACATCCATGTTAGAACCAGCAGAGGGATACAGCAGCCTCTCTCAACCCTCCCTCTCCCCATCATCCCTCTATCACCCCCCAATCCTCTTCATCCTCCCTCGGCTCAGGCTCCACCCCCTCCCCTTCCCCTCTTCCGCTGCCTGGTTTCATGGAGGAGCTTCACATCTGCAGCATCTCTCTTCCTCCCTCTCTCTCTTTCACCCGCTTGCTCGCTCGCTCTCCCTCCCTCTCTGTCACCCTCTCCCTCTCTCGTTCTCTCTCCGTCCGCCTGTCGAGCGTCATCACGGTTCCTGTTTGAGGAGCTCGTTCCGTCTGTCAGTTGAGGAGTAAGGGAAGAAGGAGGAGAGGAGGAGGTGTAGTTTGCAGCGGCTGCATCTGCATGGCGCTGTGGGGGGAGGCAGCTCTCGGCTCGGCTTCACCATGATCGCCGTGTCGTTTAAATGTCGCTGCCAGATCCTCCGCAGGGTGAACAAAGGTAGAGAGAGAGCGAGCGAGAGAGAGAGAGAGAGAAGGGGGGGGCTTAAGAGCTCTGCATGTTTGTATGGATATTGTCATGCATGCATGTGTTTGTGAGTGGTTGAGTTTGGTTTGGTTACATTGGTGACATTGAAAAAAGAGAGAGAGGGAGAGCGAGGGAGAAAGGGAGAGAGATCCGAGCTAGCTGGTTGTTTATGGCCAGTACCAGCTGTGTGAGCACGCGCGGATGTCTGTGTGTGTGTGTGTGGTGTTGAAAATTATCCTGATTGATTCATTCATTCGATCCTTGCAGGCTCCTTTGGATGAGAAGGAGAAGAGCGACAGAGAGAGAGAGAGAGTGAGAGACAGAGAGACAGAGAGAGCGAGAGAGAGAGAAAGAATCATGCTGTTTTCAGAAATGTAATATTCATGGTGTGTATCAGCAGGGGAGACCGAATGGAGTAGAAGGCGCGCGTGTGTGTGTGTGTGTGTGTGTATGCGCCTATGTGTAAGAGATATTCTCTCTTATTTAGTTTCAGGTATTTGTTTTTGGTCTCCACGTGTCTTTATCACACGTATTATAATTTCAGATTTATCAGTCAATCGTTCACAGTGTGTGTTTGCTGCTGCATGTACAGTACATCCGTCTGTCACTGGAGTTATTCTGGTTGTTGTTTGTGCTTCTTCTCCCATCACAGGTCAGGCTGGTCTCTGATCAGTTTTCCTGTCGATAGGTCACATCATTTTGGGTGAATGTAGTGGTTTTGGTTGAAGTTAAGTGTTGTGAAGCTGGTGAAAATGCCCTCAACACTCCAAGGCCTTAACCTTAGACATCACGATCATCATATAGATAATAAATATCTGTGCACATACAGTTTCAGTATTAACGCACTGAACCTCAAGGCTTATTGAGTGGGTCATGATAGATCATCGGCTCATGGTTGATCTGGGCTTCAATCCAGATCAGAACCTTTGTTTGGACACAAATGTCATAGTGCTAATATCTAAAATTGCAGGAATTACACGCTAATTACATGCTACATGCTCTCTGTGGAAAGATTGACTCTGTAGCGTCTCCTACTGATGATATCTAATGGGACTCTTGAACTGGACTGAACAACTCAGAACAGATCAGAACCCAAGAGGCTGTAGTGGATAAGTGGATCAAGCACAGACATGGACCACATCTCCTCTCCTCTGTACTCAAGAATCTCATTTTTCATCCATACATTAATCAAAGGCTAATTATTTTCTGGTCTGTAATGAAACCAATGTAACTATTCGGGTCAGCCTGAGTGTAGTTGCTGTGGGATGTTGTATTAGGGCGGTAATTCCTCTAATAGCCTTTAGATGGCACCGTGGAGGTGATGTCCTACATCTGAAGAGGCAGAGGAGGATCACCTTTCATCTTCAGTTAGAGTGTGTGTGTGTGTGTATTCTATTTTCAGTGTTTGGTTTTATTGTGTGTCTGAGCTGCTGGAATCAAACGCAACAACAAACAAGAAAGACACAACGCAACAACCCAGCAGGATACAGGCAGAGAGACGCTGTAGTTTGAGCCGTATGATTTGATATTTGCTCAGTCACCCAGCACGACACCCGGTTGCTCTCTGGGGCTTCATAATGATGAATCAGTCCAAAGGTGACCACCAAATTCTAGGAACAAACAGAATGACACACAGCAGCGATCGATGAGGAAGTCCTCACCAACTCTTTTCATTATTAATTCTGTATTGATTTGTTTCATTGGTACTTGCAGCTGTGGTGTGAGACTCTAGAGGGGTGACGTTGATCATTTAGTAACTGTTGTTCGTGCTTTATTTTGGACTCTGTTTTTGTCGTGTCTGATAAGTCAGATTGACGAGTGGTTGGTTTCTTGTGTTTTGATATGTTTGCATTATGATCCGTGTTAATGTTTCTGTGTGTTTCTGTATTTCAGATGAGGGGCCGTACACCAAACACTCTGCCGGGTCACGGCCGCCAGATGGCGCACTGGCCATCAGGAGGCAGAGCATACCAGGTAAAACACACACACACTCACACACACACACACACACACACACACACACACACACACACACACACACACAGACACACACAGACATACACACACACAGGTCGCAGTACACAGCTCAATTTTATCCTATTCTAGTTCTACCTTAGGTGCCGAGGTAAGCACTCTGATAACGGCTCTGAAAACTGAAAATAGAACACACACACACACACACACACACACACCGACACACACACACAGCAGTAATGTGTGTTTTACGCTCCATATGAACTGCAGCTGTTCGCGATCACGTTTCTTTCCCCTATGCCCACCTGGAGCTCTGTGACCTACATAAAGCTGTGGTCCAATCAAAACGCTTCAATCAGAACACTCCCACACTGTCGCGACATCAGGTCATGACATCACCGACCTGTCGTGAAAACACCCGTCGCCGTCCAGCGGCTCATCTGACAAACCCCGCGGATCCTGTCAAAGAGGATGTGATTGGCTGATCAGTATCACATGATGCAGAAATGTTATTCTTCCTCAGTTTGGTCCTCATTGTTTGGTATAAATATGGCCGTAGCCATATTTATACCAAACAATGTATAGGTACTCTGCTTTGGAGGCTATGGAATTACCCGGTGTGGTGTTGGTTCCGTGTGCAGAGCTTGGCAGAGGTTTGGAACCAAAAAATTGACTTGAGACTGGACTAAGAGAAAGAGGAACCAGTCACAGGACATGGTAAATGTTTATAGAACCAGTTAAATGTCCTCACAGTCAGGATTGCTGTTTTCAGAAATGTAATATTCATGGTGTGTATCAGCAGGGGAGACCAAATGGAGTAGAAGGTGCGCGCGTGTATGTGTGTGCGCGCCTATGTGTAAGAGAACCGCTTCAGAACATGTCAGAACTGGTGGAACCTCTGAACCAACTAACTGTAGATCTGTGACCCCACAAGAAGCAGAGGAAGGTTGTTGGCAAGAACCCAAAGCTATATTTGATACAGTATAAAACACGATATTTTATTGAAGAAATGTGTGCGTTTTATTGCCTGAGGCCTCGCTCACATCAGGGTGGACTGAAATATCGCCTTTGTCTGCCTTTCTGATAACTATTTAATGTGTTTGATGAAATATAGATGGACGACAGAATGGAAAAAGGTTTTACATTTCTGTGAGATGATTTTTTTTGTCTGAAGACAGAGAGAGGGAGGGAGGGAGCTAGAAAGAGGGAGAGAGAAGGGGGAGAGACAGAGTGAGACAGAGAGAGGGAGAGAGGGAGCGAGAGAGACGCTGTGTCTCATTTCATGTGCTGCATCCTTGGAAAGTCGTTGAAGTCGGCCACCTGCGTCATCATCACTCGTTAGCCTCCAGTCCAGCAGGTGGTGTTAACGCTCTGTAAAGCTGTTTGCCAGCTGCCCAAATAGCACAATATCACAGGGGGGATCATTATTTTAATAATTTACTCATTCAGAATTCTGCTTATTTGTTGATGTTTTATGATAAACAAGCTTTTTGTCATCTTCAAGTATCATGTCAGATATAGAGATATAATATAAAAGGCCAATCAGCTGTCCTCCTTGCTGTGATGCAGACGAGTTCCGGGGCTGCTCATTGGTGGAGCTGATGAAGAAGGAAGGCACGACGCTCGGGCTGACAGTGTCCGGAGGAATCGACAAAGACGGCAAGCCACGAGTGTCAAACCTGAGACAAGGAGGCATCGCTGCTCGGTAACACACGCAAACACACAGTCTACTTCCTGTTTCTACGTGTGTGAGTGAGTGTATTGCTCAGCTCTGATGTGTGTGTCATTGCAGGAGCGATCAGCTGAACGTCGGCGACTACATCCGCTCCGTGAACGGCATCAACTTGTCCAAGTTCAGACATGATGAGATCATCAGTCTGCTGAAGAACGTTGGCGAGCGCGTTGTCCTGGAGGTGGAGTTCGAACTGCCGCCCATCTGTAAGTACCGACACACTCTACACACACTGACAGACACTCACCTACTTTATCAACAGCAGGACAAATATTCACAGATGAGGTACCAATACTAGCCAAATTTTACCCCTAAATATATTGATCTAAGCCCGTGTCACTTCATTACATTTAATAAGGATTCAGTTAGCGATGATGATCCTGCAGCAGCCTGGCGGCCTCAGGATTTAAAGGGAGCTTGATCATATAAATAATTCATTTGAAGTGACGGCCGTGCTGCTGCCTCTCTCATCTAAATCCTCATTTTGGCAGTGTAAAAGTTTACAACTGATCAATTATGTTTTGTGATCATTCTTTAACATACAGGCCAGTGTATATTTAGTGAGTATTGATAACAGTTCAGTTCATTACTAACTGAGCTGTGATCTCGTCTGGTCCATCAGTATGGTAGTGATAGACATTGTTTTCAGACTTTTGGACATTAAAGCCATTTTCCATGTGTGTTGCAGCTGTGCAGGGGTCAGGGGTCATGTTTAAGAACGTGGAAGTGACGCTTCATAAAGAAGGAAACGGCTTTGGGTTCGTCACAAGAGGTGAGCGGAGCTCTGGATAAGGGCGTGTGCGTGTGTGTGTGTGTATGTGTGTTGGTGGGTTATGATAGATTAAAACACCACATATATGTTTGCTTGTAGGTGGGGTCCATGAAGACAGGAATAAGTCCCGCCCTATCGTCATAACGACCATCAGGCCAAACGGGCCAGCCGAGAGGTGAGTGGTCTGTCTGTCTGTCTGTCTGTCTGTCTGTCTGTCTGTCTGTCAGAAGCCTCAGAACCTTGCAAACTCTTTATTTCTCTTTCTTTTTGTCTCTCCATCTCTCTCCCTTTCCAGAGAAGGAACTGTCAAGCCGGGTGATCGGTTGTTAAGCATTGACGGAATTCGTCTCCATGGCAGCACCCTAACAGAGGCAATGAGCATTCTGAAGCAGTGCGGACAGGAAGCCACGCTGCTGATCGAGTATGACGTCTCTGTTATGGGTGAGAAATCTCTCAGTCCACTCAGCGATGAGCAGAAAAGTTCCATAGTGATGTGGAGGTCATTAAATAACAGAACACTAGAGGGCACCAAACACCATTAACTACTGCTTTCTTAGAAACATAGAAATAAGTAGAAGAGAAGTGCAATAGCTCCATAATAAAAATCAAAACATTACAGGATTTTGTTTCAATCATAATGTCTTGTCAGACTCAGTTGCCACGGCATCGGGACCGCTGCTGGTCGAAGTTGCTAAGGCGACAGGCTCCAGCCTGGGAGTGGCTCTGTCCACCTCCATGTTCTGCAGTAAGCAGGTCATCATCATCGACAAGGTTAAACCAGCCAGCATTGCAGACAGGTACCTGACCTCTGACCCCAAACTCAGAATCACTGACACTGAAAATTTAGTTCAGACCTGATGCTGTGTGTGTGTGTGTGTGTGTGTGTGTGTGTGGGTGTGTGTGTGTGCGTGTGCGCGTGCGTGTGTGCGTGTGTAGGTGTGGTGCTCTCCATGCAGGTGATCACATACTGTCCGTAGACGGGAAGTCGATGGAGTTCTGTTCTCTGGCTGAAGCCACTCAGCTGCTGTCAGCTTCCTGTCAGACTGTACGCATGGAGATTCTTCCCCAGCACCAGGCCCGACCGGCCCTGAACGCACCACAGCAAGGTAACAATCACACACACACACACACTAGGCCCGACTGGCCCTGCTCACATCACAGCAGGGTAACACACACACACACACACACACACACACACACACACACACACACACACACACACACACGGCTCGACTTGTTCATATAGGTTCAGAAACCATTTCACAAAGTTGTCAGCAGGTAACCAGCTGGCCTTTGACCTTTGACCTTTCCTCTCGTCTTTACCTAAACCCTCCTCTGTGTGTGTACGTGTGTTTGTGTGTGTGTGTAGTCAAGGTGCAGCGCAGTCCCCGCACCCTTCCCTGGGAGACTGGAGGCTCTGCCCCCCTCCTCCCTCCTTACCACTACAACACCTATCATCCCGACCAATCAGCTGCCAGATCGCACAACCGCCATACAAACAATCCTCGTACGTCCAGCTCTCTCATTTTCTCTGTCTCTTTCTCTATGACTTGACAAAGATGTTTGCATATCGTCCATGAAATGAAACATGAGATTCGTATCTCAGAGTATGAAATTAATTTAATTTTGGGAGGCAGTAGCTCAGTGGGTAGAGCTTCCGCTTGGGAACTGGAGGGTCCCCGGTTCGAGTCCCTGCCAAGGTGCCCCTGAGCAAGGCACCGAACCCTCAATTGCTCCCCCCTCTGCGTAGGGTGGTAATGTAATGTAAGTCGCTTTGGATAAAAGCGTCTGCCAAATGCTCGTAATGTAATGTAATTTTATGTGCCTTAGAAAGTCATAACATTTCTGTGGAAGAAATGTAAAAGGTCTGTCAAGGTGCAGAGTGAGGAAATTCTACTGTACTGACATTCTGTCTCTTTCTCTCTCTCCCTCTCTCTTGCTCTCTCCCTCTCACGTTCTTACGCTCTCTCTCCCTCTCCCTCTCCCACTCTGTCTCTCTCCCCCCCCCCCCCCCCTCTCTCTCTCCCCCTCCCTGTCTCCCTCTCTCTCTGTCTCTTTTTCTCTTTCCTCAGCTCTCAGTCACTCTTTCTCTCCTGGCTCCATGTCAGCTTATAGCCTCTCCTCCCTCAATATGAGCACTCTGCCCAGGAACATGTATCCCACAAGCCCGCGGGGCACGCTGATGAGGAGAAAGATGAAGAAGAAGGACTTCAAGAGTTCCTGTAAGTCTGACAGTTGTGGTTACCATGGTGATTGATGTAGGGATGGACTCTATGGCCTCTACCTGTCCTCACCTATCTCTTTGTTTCTGTCTCAGTGTCTCTGGCATCCAGCACTGTTGGTCTTGCTGGTCAGGTGGTTCACACTGAAACCACGGAGGTGACGTTGCTAGGCGATGGCATTATGGGGTTTGGTCTGCAGCTTCAAGGCGGAGTCTTCACCACAGAGACACTTTCCTCCCCACCGCTCATTGCTTACATTGATCCAGACAGCCCAGCTGAGAGGTAAATGACACACAGACAAGCACACACACACAGAGCCATGGTTAGCAGTTTAACTAGTTTGTGTGTGTGTGTGTGTGCGTAGGTGTGGTATCCTGCAGATCGGCGACAGGATTTTGTCTATAAATGGAGTTCCTACTGAAGACTCGACTCTGGAGGAAACCAATCAGCTGCTCAGAGATTCTTCCATCACTGCCCAGCTCACGTTGGAGATCGAATTTGACGTGGCTGGTATATACACACAAACACACACACACACACATAATCATCATCCCAACTTTTCTCATTAAATTATTTTGACACTATCATATTGCCGCTGATCCAATTAACCTTTTTAAAAAACTCATCCTTATCACTTTCTGGGCTCATTCCTGCGCTAGATATAAGCGACCTTACATTGAACAAACAATAATTAAACACTTTATACTGTCAGCTCGTGCATATGATCATAGATACAGTATGCATGTGCTGTCTGTCTCACTTTCTCCCTCGTTCTATCACTCCTCCCCTCTCTCGCTCTGTCTCTTTCAGAGTCGGTTGTTCCCAGTTCTGGAACGTTCCATGTGAAGCTTCCCAAGAAGCTGGGAGTGGAGCTGGGAATCACCATCAGCTGTATGTGATTTTCTTCCCTCGCTGCCTGTCTTCCTCCAAGAAGTCTGTCTGTCGGTCTCTAACCTGTCCGTCTGTCTGCAGCTCCCTCCAATAGGAAACCGGGCGACCCTCTGATCATCTCTGACATCAAGAAGGGCAGCGTGGCGCACAGGTACACACACTCACCAATATACAGCTAGTAGAGTCCTAGATTCATGATTGTATATTGATGTCTCTGTGTGTCTTGACAGGACAGGGACGTTGGAGCTGGGAGACAAGTTGCTGGCCATCGATAACATCCGCGTGGAGAACTGCTCCATGGAGGAAGCTGTCCAGATCCTCCAGCAGTGTGAGGAACTGGTCAAACTGAAGATCCGTAAAGATGAGGACAACTCAGGTATCAATGTTTTTGTTGTTGGTTGTAAGATACACAAAATCCCCATTAAGACATCAGGAAACTGTGTTACCACTATTTGCTTCTCAAAGACCTTTAACACATACTGAAGGACACTGGAACTGTGACTCCTAGAACCCCTTGAAGGACCTACTGACCCATAGAACCGCATGAAGAACATTATAAATGCTTTCCTTACATTCCATATAATCTGCCTGAGGAACCCAAGAACTTCCTACAAGCCTTTTGATTTGAATGCTACAACTCTTACCTCTCGTGGACTAACTCTGCAATTATTAACATCATTATTTTATATATTCTGAGCACCTTGTTGTTATTTTCATCTTTGTTGAATGTCTCAGATGAACAGGAAGTATCTGGAAGTATCATCTACACGGTGGAGCTGCAGAGGTACGGTGGCCCGCTGGGCATCACCATCTCAGGCACTGAGGAGCCTTTTGACCCCATCATCATCTCCTCCCTGACCAAAGGAGGACTGGCTGAGAGGTACTTAACCTTTCTTGCTACAGCTCAATTTTGGAAACGACAACCTAATGTAAAAGTGATTTGTGTGTGTGTGTGTGTGTGTGTGTGTGTGTGTGTGTGTGTGTGTGTAGGACTGGTGCCATCCATGTAGGCGATCGCATTCTTGCGATAAACAGCAATAGCCTGAAGGGGAAGCCGCTGAGCGAAGCCATCAGTCTGCTGCAGCAGGCTGGAGAGACAGTGACGCTCAAGATCAAGAAGCAGGGAGAGCGTACGTCAGCACACACACACATCAGTCTCAACAAGATGGTCTCAGTGATGTGTTTCCTGTTGGAACATGTTACTGAGGTGGGGCATACATAGCTCTGAGGCAGGGAGCTTTATAAAATGGAAGTCAACAGGAGTCAGACAGAAAAAAAATATTTCACTTCACAAATGCAGAACATTTAATTATTCTAACATATGAACTAAAACATTTTTGTTCACCATCTGATAGTGACACAGGTGGTGTACCTGGTAACATCACAAATTCTTCTTCTTTTGATAGAATGTGTTGATATGCACTGTTAAATTGGATTATACATGTACTGTATGTGCTTTCTGCAGGATGGGGCCTAATTATCCTAATGTAATGTGTTAAATATTACAAATCTCACTATAAGTGGTTTATGTTTTGTGTGCCCTCTGTCTTCTCCAGTGTCCAGTCCAAAGTCCTGTGTGATTGGCTCAGGGCTTGCTCCGGAGCTTCAGGATGGGGAGGAGGAGCCCATTGTCATGGTAGCGCCCCTGTCAGGCCAGAGGCCATTTAGCACGCTGCCGTCTGTGGACAGTGCAGTGGAATCCTGGGATGGATCCAATGTGGACAGCAGCTTCACCAGCCCAGGTAGAACTCCCTGACCTCTGACTTCTTATCTTTGAAATGTTTTTTGCACTTTATATTGGACTTGTTGCCTTCTGTTTGTGTTCAGCTCCGCCCTTCCAGTCATCACCTTACAGTTTCCATGAGTGGCGCAACGCCAAGACAACCAATTGCCAGTCATCTTCCTCCACACGCCAGAGAGCCAACCCGCTGTCAGACCTGGGTCTGAGTGATGACGACTGGGACCACCCACCGCTCGGAGGGTGAGAGAGAGAGAGAGAGAGAGAGAGAGAGAGAGAGAGAGAGAGAGAGAGAGAGAGAGAGAGAGAGAGAGAGAGAGAGAGAGAGAGAGAGAGAGAGAGAGAGAGAGAGAGAGAGAGAGAGAGAGAGAGAGAGAGAGAGAGAGAGAGAGAGAGAGAGAGAGAGAGAGAGAGAGAGAGAGAGAGAGAGAGAGAGAGAGAGAGAGAGAGAGAGAGAGAGAGAGAGAGCTATGGGAGTTGTTAGCAGTGAGCTAACAGCAGTAACTCTCTGTCTGCAGAGTTTCTAATCTGCCCAGCGGTCTAATCACAGACAGCAGGTACATGACCTCTGAGCCCCACACAGCCCCCTTTTCACAGCCCTGACCTCCAACAACAACCCTCAGCTCCTTATGTTTGATCCCTGAACCCCCCGACCCCCACAACCTTCAAGATCTGCGTCTGATCTCCACATGCCCCCTACTGTCCTACTGTTGAAAGAACACAGCACACCCTCAGCAGCATGAGCTGGAAGCCAACAGCCTCCTCTGTGTGTGTGTTTGTTTGTGTGTGATTGTGTGCATCAGGTGTTCGCTCATTAGCAGGTAGTTGAGTGTGACCTCTGACCTCTTCTTCCCAGGTTCACCGTGGGACACGATGGAACAGAACCAGACCAGGAAGAGAACTTCTGGTCTCAGGCTCTGGAGGATTTGGAAACCTGTGGCCAGAGCGGAATCCTCCGGGAGCTGGAGGTTAGTACAAGTGTTACAACGAGCAGTAGTACAATATGTAGTAATGGTAAAACCAATAGCAACTGTCTTAGTGGCAGCAGCAGTAGATTTAGTAATTCCAGTTGCCCTAAAAGCTCTAGTTAGTCAAAGGTATCAATCAGCAGTAATTGCTCTTATCATAGTACATATACACATCAGTACACATCAGTACACGTTAGTAACGTGTGTATCTTTACATTGGAAGAGCAGCAGAATATATGAGTGATTCAGCTTAAAAGAGAAAAATTACTCCTTTTTTTCCAGGAGTCTGGAGACGAGATGCACCTCCTCACTCCGGTATCCTCCTCTCCTCTCCTCTCTTCTCCTCTCCTCGTCTCCTCTCTCCTCTCCTCTCTTCTCCTTGTCTCCTCTCTAAAAATTGTGAAACATGGTTGCGTTTCTGAATGTGACTCTAACTGCACTTCTGCAAACAGCTCCACTTCATAGTGACATCATTGTGATGTATTAGTGACATCACTCAGCTGCTGGCCTACCATACGTCAGAGTTGTGTTGGCATGGCACTTTGAGCAAAGCATGCTGGGAAAGCTTGTGCAAGGCCTGATGGTCAGTTTGTTATGCTAGCTTAGAGTGGATCTGTCAGTTATGCATGTGTCTGAAGAATCCTGGATTCTGATTGGCTGAGGAGTTGGCATCTGTTGAGTGACATGCGAAGACTTGGACGACTCTTCACTGTAACGTTGGACACAGAGAGTCGTATTCAGAGTTGAGATTCACTACTGAGGACTTAAGCACCCCTCAGGTGAGTTACCTGAGTGGATCGGAGCCCCCCAAGCAGAGGAGCGTCAACTATTTGCGATTCACTCCCGCTTATGTTCTTTTTCATTACGTCCTCTCCAACAGGGAACTGCAGCAAGTTCAGCATACAGTAACTCTGTGATATGTGCTGGAACACAAAACTGCAGCATCACACATCAGGACACACTCAGCACTGCCACTTCAGTAAAGCATTTCTTCAGTTATATTTTATTTGATATATTTAATATTGAGTGAATTCATCAGCTGCTGTGTGCACATCCAAATAGAGAAATAACATCAATGTTGCTGATGGAGATTTTAATCCTTATTGATCATCATGATGATGCCAAGTGCGGTCCCTAACCCCCTCACCTCGGCCTGGTTCAGCTTTGAGTATTTAAATCATCTGCAGGTGTCAACCAAATATGGATACAGAGCCTCCACACAGCTCAACCGGAGTTTGACGCCGTCTCGGTTAAGTTACCAACTCTGAATACGGCCCAACATGTGTGATCATACATGGTAACATATCGTGCTGTGTCAGGAGATCCTATCAATAGAAACAGGTAGAGTTCTTTAGAAATATCGTGTGACTCGTCTGCAGATTCCAGCAGTTAGTAGAGACAATAGAACCTGACAATAGATCCTGTCTAACAACTATAGATCCAGTGAGCAGATCTCAGTTGGAACCACAGTAAGTCCTTCATGATGAGTAGAACCACGTCAATAGAATCCAATGCTGATCTGTTGCTGTCTGTTTGGTTGATCAAATTGCCTGTTCTGATTGTCTGTCTCTGATTGGCTGTTTCCAGGCAACCATCATGTCAGGCTCCAGCCTCAGTCTGAACCATGACCCCTCCCCCCTGCGCAGCACTCTGGGTCGCCAGGCCAGTTTTCAGGAACGCAGCAACTCCAGGCCACAGGTAACCCACCACTCTGACCTCTGACCTCTGTCACACTTACCATTCAGTCTTCAAGCTGATCATCTTCATCATTATCATCATCATCCTGGACCCTGCAGTGGTCCTGGACCTGCAGTGATCCTGGACCTGGAACCTCAAAATTCTCACATTAACGGCTTTAAATATGACAACGGGAAAAATTGAAATGTGTTTTTAAGTCTAACTTGTCTCTACCAGGTGACCCCGCGCTCTAACACTTTGCCCTCCGACCCCCAACGTCGAGCCTTTGCTATGAGGAAGATGAGGCAGGAGGTCAACGATATCCTGACCCAGAATCCTGTGGAACTCCACAAGGTAACCTTTGACCCCTGGGCCTCACACTCGACATGAACTTAGAACTGTTGTGGTGCTGATTTTTATATTGTGCATGTGTGTGTGTGTAGCTGACTCTGGAGAAGGCCTCTGATCTGGAGGATTTCGGGTTCAGCGTTTCTGATGGTTTGTTGGACCGAGGCGTCTATATAAACAACATCAGGCCGGGGGGTCCCGCGGAGCAGGGGGGCCTCCAAACCTTTGACCGATTACTGCAGGTACTCACACATACAGAAGGTTTCTTGAAGGTTAGAAGTGATCTTAATAGATGTTAAAGTGAATCTTCGATAATCAATTAACCGTTAACCTTTGTTGCTCCAGATTAACCATGTGAGGACCAGAGACTTCGACTGCTGCCTTGTTGTTCCTCTGATCGCAGAATCTCCCAGCCGGTTGGAACTCGTCATCAGTCGAAACCCCACCTCTTCCTCCCTCACAGCCAATCACACAGATGGCATCACCTCCGGCCACTCCCTTCAGCCAAACAGTGGCGAGCTGGGCAAATCGGACCACACTATTGGTCAGGGAGAGGAGGGTGATCCAATCAGCTGGAAGCAGCCGGGAGAAGGGCTGGGGTTAGGAAAGGTTACTAACAAATCCTTATAGCCGACAGCAGAATGAACCAGGTGAAACTGGTTCGAACCAGATCGGACTGGAGAGGAGGACTAAATCAGTTTAGAATGGTCAAACTGGTTTAAGTGGACCCTCATGGTGCTACACACCGTCTGGATGAACTTTGACCCCAGACCCCTGAAGTTTGACCCTCAAACTGCTACAACAGCCTGAAAGCACACTGATGGACTGGAGCAACTCCTTAAGTCCACACTGGAACAGTCACACACACTGGTCCTGTTGGTGTCACTGGAACCAGAACCACGACTACTCAACTGATTGGGAGAAAAAACACTGCTACTGTCATTACTTGTCCAAGACCGATGGATCTTACTGGTCAGGATGGTGAGAGAACCATGGTTTCTGGTCCTACTGAAACCAGAACAAGCCCAGAAGATTGGCTACTGGTCCTGATCGAATCAGTATCCAATGCTACTGGTCACAGATCCATACCTACTGGTTCTACTTGTCCACAACCTTTTGGTAGGCTTCACTGGAACCACAACCATGGTTTACTAATGTCCCTGGACCCAGCAACATACTAACTGGTGCAGCACCTCCGGAACATTGGCTGCTGGTAGTGTACTTGTTTGTGGACCCAGAAATATGTCTACTGGTTCTACTGGTCAAGAACCATAGCAGCACAAAGACTGATAGACCTCCAGTCCAGAATCAAGCACTGGGTGATGGGAAGACAGGTTACCATGGAGACCAGGGACGCTCTGATCAGGTTTTTGAGTCCGGCACCGGTCACAGAGTTAAAGTTGTGATCCGCTCTGATCACTTTTTCATTTCCTCGGTTTTGATGATCCAAATGTTCAAAAAGAACAAACCAAATAATCAAAGATATGAGTTGATCTGAAATTTAATTTAATTTAATTTTGTGTTTTTAAACTGAGCTGTGAATTTGTTCACCATCTCCCAGCCAGTTCATTTGGAGTAATTGGTGATCGATCGGTGCCTGATTGATTGGAGCGTGTAGAATGAACAGACACACGCGTTTCCTGTTTAGTTTCTGTGCCATTTATAAGACTGGAGCAGTAATAATGAGCCTGATCATGATATTGATGATGATGATTACACTGAGCAAAATAAGAATCTTTTTTCTACTGTTTACACCTGTTGGACTGGCCACACTGTGTATGTGTGTGTGTGTGTGTGGGTGTACCTGTGTGTGTGTGTGTGTCTGTTCGTGTGTGCATATTATATTCAAGGCCAGTTTAGCCCCTCCCAACACAACAATTCCTCGTCTTGGCTTTGCCCCACCCCTTCTTTCCCTCTCCAATAGATGGACAGACAGTCTGCCATTCTGAGCTCGAGCTGGTTGGCAGGAACCAATCAGTGTTGAAGAACAAAAAAAAAAACTTTCCTGTCTGTCTGTGATTGGTTTTGAATCGACCAATCAGCTCCCAGACAGGAGCCAAGCATGCCCCGCCCCTCCCTCTGCCCCTGTGACAGTGATCTATTATGCTAATCGATCGATCGGTGTGTTTTTGATTGACAGTTGTCTGTTCTCTCTGTTTATTTGTTTGTTTGTTTCCATTGTGACTGAACCGGAAAAGATGTAAAAATAGATTTTTTTTTTTAAAGTTCAGTTGCATCGTTGTTCACATCAAATCACCCCCTGACGTGTCACCACGTAACCATGACGACAAGAAAAAAATCCTGTCAAATCAGGACACCTGTGTGTGTGTGTGTGCGTGTGTGTGTCGTCAGCATCTTCCTGTTCTCACCTCAGTCTGAACTCACCATTTAAACTGGCCAATCAGAGCCCCCCCCCCCGCCCCCCACAGCACCAGTGACCAGTAACAATCCCCCCTGAGCCCCACCCATCAGTGGCTCGGTGCATTGAGCCGAGAGCTGTGTTTTGCTCCTCTGCTCTGGTTCAAACATCGTCTGAACGTGTACGCACAAGGCCAGCACACAGTGAGGACGTAGCTAGCACATAAAGCCCCACTTGCATGCCGGCAAGAAGGATGCGACTGGTCAGTTGGTATCACGTCATATCCAAGTGTCCTACCTTGTTCCCTTTTTCCTACAAATACGTCTGTATAGTTACACGTATTCGTTGAATTTCATCACTTCCTGTATTGAGGTAATATGGTTCCATTGTATTGGCTACAGCCTTCTTGAGTGCCCGCCCTCCTGTCAGAACAAAGTAGGGGCAAAGTAATGCACACTGAGTATAAGACGTATTCGTCCAAAAATTAGAAGGAGACCTGATGTTCTGGTGTCACATGATGGGGCCTTGACCAGTCACATCCTTGTTGTTGGCATAAATGGGACAGGGGAAGCACACACCTAGCACAAAACTAAGACAGGGCTAACGCCTACCCAACACTTATGCCATTCTGTTGTGTTGCACAAAGCTAGCACAAGCTAATGTCTAGCGGAGATTGCTAGCACTTTGTTAGCACATTTTGTTAGCTCACAACTTGCACATGGCTAACACGGCTGAACAAAATTAGCAACTCGTTAGCTCATGATTGGCCTGTTGGTGCAAGCTTAAGCAAAAATATTCCACCAATGGGAACAAGCCACAAAGGTGAGGGGTATGGCTTCAGGAGGGTTCAGTTTGCAAGATCTAAAGCCATACACACTGCTCAAGTGTGTGTGTGTGCGTATGTGTGTAAGTGTATGTGTGAGAGTGAGTGAGTGTAACATTGCAGGGATTTGCACTCTAGTGACTCCTCACCTCAGAAAGACAGTCAGCCCACACACATACATGCACACACACATACTCACACACACACACACAAACACACACACTCATTGCACTGCCATGTGTAATATTGAGTCAGATTTAGTTTCCATGTAGCTTCACCTCCCAAACTATTTTATTTTGGAGGAACAGGAAGTTGTAAAGTATTTTTGTACAAATTTAATACTTTGGTAGCATGATGTTCCTGCTGTTTGTCCTGTTGGGCTCCACTGCGCCCCTTCCCCCTTTGTATGGACGACTACTGAGCAACAATAAAGATCAGACCTGCTGGGACCACTGCACTTCCTGTCTGCATTTCCTATGTGTGCTCACAACCACATTTATGTGCTCACATGTTTTCCGGTAGGAGTTGTGTCTGACACACCTTAAGTCATCAGCAATGTTGGAAATTGGGTTGCACCAGTTTTAAAAATGATGCCGACAATGAAGGCGTGTTTACAAATCGTGAACGTGACATTAACACCTTTTAGGCTGAGAGAAGATGGTGTCCATGACCATAAATGAGAAATAAACCTGAGAAAACATCCTCATGCATTTCGTTCTTGTTATCACATGGTTCATCATGAGTGTGAAGGAGTGTGAAGTGTAATATTAACAAATTTACTTATTTGGGACATTGTCAAAAGAATAAATCATAGATTAAAATATTACATTAATTTTCACAGAATGACACATTTGATGACAGCTGTATTCTTTCTTCGATGTAACTTTTCATGATTGTTGGAGGTTTTATTGTTTTAATGCAGCATTGAATCATAATAATAAGACCGTATTTTTATTCCGTTTTAAACTGAAGCGGAAGTGACGCATTTTCTGCGCGCGGCTCCCTTTCTTGCTCAGTGATGGATTAGTCTGGTCTGGTCTTTGCTGCGTTGTTTCTCCCTCACCTCTCGACACATTTTGACTCGCTGATAATCGGTCGATCCAGCAACAACAAAGTCATCCGGCTGTTGGACCAATAACCGCTTAAATAAAGAAGCCACGACCCGGACAGGAAGCATGTCCACCGCGCTGGAGAGCTACATTAACCGTATCCTTCACTCGGTACCCAGCTAGCATGCTAACAGACCGTCTGAATGAATGGAAGCCAGTTAGCCTGTTAGCATATGAGCCAACGATGATGTTTGTTGTTTAATAAGCAGTTTGTGTGTAATTCTGTACACCAGTTGTTTAGTAAACAGGTTGTTTGTCTTTTATGTGTGTGGACGTCGGTAATGTTTGCAGTAAACTCGTCACGGTTGCGATGCAGAAAGATGCTTCTTTAACTGTGCACTTCAGGTACCGTGGCCATCGTCACCTCAGACGGGCGGATGATCGTGGTGAGTTTAGGGACTCGTGGGTAAACAAATCAATGAATTGAGATTTGGGTGTCTGAAAGTTTTAAGACGGAATTGCACTGTAACAATTTTTTCATGCGCTTTCCCGCCTGTTATTTTCCACTCATTTAAATCTTTGTGCTTGTAACATTTAATCTCACCGTACAATGGCGTGTAGAGAAGGCAAGTGCATTTATATATCATATAAATACATGTAGTGTGTTTTACCAAGACAGAAACGTACATCAGAGGAGTTTAAGAGACACCCTGACAGTCGGGTTAGAATCCATTCATTCCTATTGCTGATAATGTCATTATGTGTGTGATGTGTTCAGGGCACTCTGAAAGGCTTCGATCAGACCATAAACCTGATCCTGGATGAGAGCCACGAGCGAGTGTTCAGCTCCAGTCAGGGCGTGGAGCAGGTGGTCCTGGGGCTTTACATCGTCAGAGGAGACAACGTGTGAGTCTGACCTCACCACACACTGCTGTTAGGGCCTCAATGATCACATGCCACCATAATAAGGATGCTGCTTCACATTTAGTCATTCTATCTGAAACATTAAGGATTCTTCTCTTAAATTATTTTTATATTTCTCATGGTTGCTATAGTGATACTTTCACAGTTAAATCTGCATAATTTGGATCAGATGAGACCCCAGTTAAAACACTGAATGACTCGTTAAAATGGATTTAGATACTTTACATGTGATCCTGCAGAGATGAAATATGACATTATTTTGAAGTGTGTGTGTGTGTGTGTGTGTGTGTGTGTGTGTGTGTGTGTGTGTGTGTGTGTGTGTGTGTGTGTGTGTGTCTCACAGTGCTGTCATTGGTGAGATCGATGAGGAAACTGATTCGACTCTGGATCTGGGAAACATTCGAGCTGAGCCGCTCAACTCTGTTGTCCACTGACTTTTGACCTCTGCGTCCCTGTGGTGACCGGAGCGTGATGATGGCGTGTTTCTGTGTGTACCAGCTGACATGTTTGTGTTTGTATTTTTATAAATAAATCAGTGAGTTTGATGTTGCTGGTTAAGGTTTCTTTTTTTAATCTTTGTCAGTTTCAGATTGCCGAATAAAGTTTTTCTGTTTCTCATAATTTGTCTGTGTGTTTGAGTGTAAATAAGCTGTGATGACGCCATCTGACCAGCAGAGAGCGCCAAACTCAGGGAAAACACGAAGACCTACTGGGAGAGCGAATCATGAAGGATTCCAGAGATCTATAATTTTATTATTATTCTGGAGAATAAAAATCCCTCCAAGCATTTACTTCTAACTGCTTGTCTTCTTCAAACTGACGTAAAGATTTATAATACAGGACCTAAATGTTATAACGTGTTGAGTCTCACAGAAAAATATGTTTCTTCACAGAAAACAGTTTTTGTTTGTTAGGGTAGATTTGTGTAGGACACAAGAAGCAGAATACACAGAGGAAGTGTGTCAGTAAAGAGGAAGCCAGATGGGTGGAGGGGAGGGGTGGGCCCTTATTCTTGGTGGCTCTTTCCTGTTTGGGTGTGGCCTCATAACACTGTAGTAAACTGTGAGTGTGTTTCCTCCTCTGCGTGTGTGTGGCTCAAAGCTTTTTCCATCAACACGCTCTGACATGCTGCACTGCTCTCTGTCTGAACAAGTAAAACACACATGCGGAGAGAAAAGCACACACACACACTGTGAATTTTTGCCTGTGTGGGCTCGTCTAGATGAAGGCTTCAGATGTTTATGGAATTGATGAGGAAGACATCCACACTGATGATGAAGAAGGTGATGGTTGTGATTATGATTGTGATAATGATGGGTGTAGTGGTGGTTGTGATGATGAAGATGTCATTTAACGTCACCATGAATTCAATTTTGTGTACTTTTTAAAACTACATATGTATGACGGCACATTACATTAGAAGTGAAGCTCTTAAAAAAATCAAACCGCTTTCACGAAGCAGCAGGCGGAAAGCAGCTGAGAGGATCAACTCTGCAAAAATACCGGAAGTTAATCACGAATCTTGTTAGAATAAAAGTTATTTCCACCAAATGTTGAAACGTCTCAGAAGACAGAATTTAATAGAATGAATTAAATATTGGAAAACAGTTTAATGTGATATATTTAAATTCATTTCATCATCGTCATCATGGCATTTTCACTTTGCATTACATGGAATCTATCACAACTAAATACAGATTCATCAGTCATCTTTTATTCATATTGTTAAAGGGATTTGTTGATTTGTTTCACTTTGCAACCTCATTTACAAAATTGGGATTAAAAGACTAAATCATTGAATTCAATCAATTAATTACATAGTAATATTAACCATTCCTGTACTTTCTCATCAGTGAAAGATAGATAGTAGAATATTGGCAGGAATGTTGTCATGCTGTCTTGGCCAAGCAGAGTTTGGTTTATTCATCCTGCCAGTACAGCTCAAAATCCCCGAAGCAGAGGTTGATTTATTCTGAAAGGCTAAACAGGAAGCACTAAGGGTGTGCGTTTGTTTGCATCACAGAACAGAGCAGTGGCAGCAGAGGGAGCGGCTCTGGTAGAGCAACATAGACACAGCACAGGAGAGAGAGAGCAGAGAGCGGACGGGTGGATGATTGTGAGTCCAGCTTATTTTCCTCTTTCCTGTTTTTTTCGTGTCTTTTCTTGTCTTTCTTCACTCCATCACGCAGCGCCGCTCTGCACACAGACAGACACAGAGACGGACAGGACAGACACAGACAGACAGTAAGAGACAGAGGGAGAGACGGGCCGGTGCTCGGGCTGGGTTTGCGGAAGCGACCGGCGGACAGACAGACAGATAGTCAGACAGACAGGCAGGCGGGCAGACAGACATACAGACAGGTAGGACTCGCTTAGTGAGGATTATTTATGTTATGGGAGCAGACAGACAGATAATCAGGCAGACAGTCGAAGATCATCATGGTGGGTGGGACCTGTCTGTCTGCCTGCCCGTCTCCCTGTCTGTGTGTGTCGGTCTCCGGTCCTGCGTGGCCTGCGGGCAGAGGTTTGCCCGGCAGGGAGGCTCCGGAGGCGGACAGCGAGCGGCGGAGACAGACACACAGAGACAGAGAAAGAGACAAGAACAGAGACAGGAAGTAACTTAATAGACTGCGAGTTCAGGAGTTTAGAGGAACCTGTCTGTCTGCCGGCCTGTCTGTCTCTCCGATGTAGACTAGACCTTGTTGCTGTGTGTCTGTAAGCAGTGTGCGCACACACACACACACACACACACACACACACACACACACACACACACACTCTGTTGTCAGTGTACTGACAGCCCCACCTAGTTCTGTTTGACTCAGGGATGTGTGTGTGTGAGTGTGTATGTGTGAGAGAGTGTGAGTCCATCTTCCTCCTTTAACAACTTCACTTTACTAGATTATCATGATGCTGCTTTCTGGTGCCTGTTGCAAATTGGAGCGCCCCAGTGAGTGTGTGCTCAGTGTAACTGCAGTTTGTGGTGATGTGAAGATATTTTCATCACCCCATTTTGTGTTTTGAACTCGTTAATAAAAAGATTTGACTCAAATTAGACAGTAAATGTTACATCTGTGTTACAGATTTTGAGTGTCAGAGATCAGACATTAACATTCCGGAGAAGTTTGCGGTTTATTTGTCTGTGGTCTGACTCAGTTGGACTCAGTTGGACTCAGTTGGGCTCAGTTGGGCTCAGTTGGACTCTGGGCCTGTTTGCTGTTGTGATTGTGAGCACACAGCAGCAGCAGAATGTGTAAGGATGCTAAGTGTCACGGTGACACACAATGTCTGAGGGTTCCTCCTCTCAGCTCCTCGTGGTGTGGTGTCTTACATTGTTCATGGTTACTAAGATGTTGCTATGTGGTTGCTGTGTTGGAGCTTATGGTTAATTAGTGGTTGTTGTGGTATTCAGGCTGATTGTTAGAGTATTGTAAGTGATTACAATGTTATTCATTGGTATTTTCAAGGGTGCTTTAGCTGGGAAACTGAGTACCTACCATATGCAGGGTGGTTGCTACGGCATTATTATATTATTGTTACAATCTCCTTGGTGGTTGCTTGAGTGTTAAGATTGTTGCTCAGGTGTCACTTCACATTTGGTAAAAGGTACATGGTGGTTGCAAATGTTTTAAGGGGGTTTCAGGATTGAAAATGTGCTTATCACTGTTACTATGTTTTTACTAGTAAGTCCTGAATGGTTTGTACTGTTACCACTTACATGTGGAAAGAGTGAAAAGATGGAGGTGTAGAATGTTGTAAATGTGATTATCTCTGAGACAGCGAGTGAGCTGTTCATGTTGCTTCACACCACCGATCTAACCAACGCACACACATTTATCTCATCACCACGGTAACCCTTGCAGACCCTTATTAACAAAGATGAGAAGCTTGTGTGTGTGTGTGTGTGTGCTGCATGTTACTGTGACAACTCCAGCTGCAGCCTGACATGACTGGTATGCATGCACATAAACACACAAACATGCATATACTGTATATGTACCATATAGCAACAGTAAGCAGGAAAGATTTCAGAGTTATGACATCACCAGCTGTGTGGTCACATGACCTCTCTGTTTTCACGTACCTGCCCAGCAGCATGCTGGGTAATTCTGAACTTCCAAGGAGAGGGAGGAGATCTCCATCTGTGTTTGTGTGTGTGTGTGTTTGTGTAATTGATAGCTGCAGCACCAGGTGCTTTGTATTGACAGGTGGAGTGAAGATAACGCCGCATGGTGATTGGCTGTTGGAAAATAATGAAGAATGGAGCTGGTATCCTGGCAACCATGTTTACTGTATTTGCATTTTGTGTGTTAGTCAGTGAAGCAGCCAAAAACTGTAAACACAACATCAATAAATCAGTAAACATGATCACGATTCTTCACAGAAAACAAATATTAATACCCCCCCCTCCCTCTCCCACTCTGTCTCTCTCCCCTCCTCTCTCTCTCTCGCTCTATCTCTCTGTGTCTCCCTCTCTGTCTCTCTTTCTCTCCCAACCCTCCCTCTCTCTCTCTCTCTGTCTGTCTCTCTCTCTGCCTTTCTGTCTCTCTGTCTCTCACTCTCTCTCTGTCTCTCACTCTCTTTCTCTCTCTCTGTCTCTCTCTCACTCTGTCTCTCCCCCTCTCTCTCTCTCTCTGTCTCTCCCTCTGTCTGTCTGTCTCTCTCTCTCTCTCTCTCTCTCCCTTTCCCTCACTCTGTCTCTTTCTTTGTCTCTCTGTCTCTTTCTTTTTCTACGTTTGTCGCCCTCTCAGAAGACAGACAGACAGGATGCGTGAATACAAGCTGGTTGTTTTAGGATCTGGAGGAGTCGGGAAATCAGCTCTGGTAAGTTACTTGTTTTTAGTTTAAGGGTTTTGTTTTTGTTGTCGGGGTCTTCAGGTATTTCATAGCTCCAAATAAGAGAAACTCCTGATTCATGATAACTTTATGAATGGGTGCATGGTTGTGGGCGGAGCTAAAGTCATAGATGACAGAGATCCTGATCAAGACACATGTTAACCAACAATATGCCACATGTACATGGAGTCAAACAGGGAAGATAAGAAGGCACCAGAGTTTTCTTCTAAAATTCACGGGATACATAGACTGCAGTCATCTACGCACGCACACACACACAAACACACACACACACACACAATGCATCGTTTCTCTCAGTGATATAATGGAGACGTGTCACTGTGTCACATTAATTCCATTCTAATGACTTTCAACAGAGAACAGAGCTCCATTAACACACTGCCCCACTTGATCTGCCTGTCTCGCTCTCTCTCTCTCTCTCTCTCTCTCTCTCTCTCTCTGTCTGTCTGCCTGTCTGTCTGCCTACCTGTCTCTCTCTCTGTCTGTGTCTCTCTCGTTCTCTCTGCCTGTCTCTCTCTCTTACTGTCTCTCTCTCTGCAGACTGTGCAGTTTGTTCAGGGGATCTTTGTGGAGAAATATGATCCCACGATAGAGGATTCCTACAGGAAGGTGAGTCAGTATCAGCCTGTATGTCTCTCCTCAAATAAAAGTAAAATCCTTCTGTCACACATGGTGTTAATTGTCTCTCTCTCTCTCTTTCTCTCTCTCTCTCACCGTCTTTCTCTATCTTCAGCAAGTGGAGGTTGATGGACAGCAGTGTATGTTGGAGATCTTGGACACAGCAGGAACAGTAAGATCTGTCTGTCTGTGGGACCTGTCTTTCTTCCTGCCTGTCTTGTTGCCTTCCTGTGTGACCTGTCTGTCTGTCTGTCTGTCTCTCTAGGAGCAGTTCACGGCGATGCGGGACCTGTACATGAAGAATGGCCAGGGCTTCGCTCTGGTTTACTCCATCACAGCTCAGTCCACCTTCAACGATCTGCAGGACCTCAGAGAGCAAATCCTCAGAGTGAAGGACACCGAGGATGTACGAGAGAGAGACAGATGCACACATAATCACATACACACACATGCATACACACACACACATTCACACGTTATCAGCTGCTCATTATGTGTGCACTCACTGTTTGTTTTTAGCTTTATTTTTGGCTGCGTTGCCATGCAACAGAGCTGTATGACTGAGCCTGTAAACGTGTTGTGTTCAGGTTCCCATGATCCTGGTGGGAAATAAGTGTGACCTGGAGGTGGAGCGTGTCGTGGCCAAAGACTCTGGGATTGGACTCGCTCGCCAGTGGAACTCCTGTGCTTTCCTGGAGACATCTGCCAAGAGTAAGATCAACGTCAACGAGGTCAGGGTCCACACACACACACACACACACACACACACACTCACTCACTCACTCAATCTTTATTTTATACATAAAGTATAGTATAGTTTACAGTTTACACAAGAACAGTTGAATGATGATGACGATGATGATAAAGACTTCATCAGCTGAATATGTTTCAGGGCAGAGTCACACTTGAAAAGAGTTGCAATATGTATTCACAAATGAATATTGTTTTTGTGTGTGTGCGTGTGTGTGTGTGTGTGTGTGCAGATCTTCTACGATCTGGTGCGACAGATCAACAGGAGGTATCCTGGTGCTGGAAAACCTCCCAAAAAGTCAAACTGTCAGCTTCTCTAATGCCATGTATGTTACACAGTTTAACACACACACCTGTTACTACTCACACCTGTTAGTACTCACAGCTGTCAGTGCACACACCTGTTAGTACACACACCTGTTTGTACACAGTTGATTAATAACACATTCTCATATCACTTCCAGGTGTGTCTGTCCACATGACCCACAACCAACCACAGGACATCTTCCAGCTGGCCACGCCTCTTAGTGACATCATCATCATCAACATCGGCCACCTTTGCCCTCCCTCAGCACCCACCACTCTGTCTTACCAAGAATGGAGACTGTTGCCTTGTAAACATTTCTTACACGGAAAAGACTGCAGCGGCCAAGATGATGATGATGATGACAGTGATGATGATGATGATGATGATGATTCTGTTGTTGCAGGAATGGGGCTGCCTATGCTCAATCTACATTTCCCATGATTCTCTCTGCTCGCTCTTTTCGTCTTGGGGGCGGGGCTTCCTGCATCTGATTTTAAAATGTTTTCTTTCCTTTAAGTCTCGAGCCAATCACACAGTGGCTGACCACTTTGCAGTCGGCCATTTTGGATATAACGGTGGATACAACATGGCTGACCGTGCGTATGTGTGTATTTGTTTGTGTGTGTGGCGGTGTGTGTGTGTGAATATGTGCTTGCAGTCAAACCTTTGTCCAACAGTAATTATTATGATTCTGTGTGAAAAGTCCACACATTTTATTTTGTGCTTGGTATTTAGGGGGAGGGGAGTGGGAGGGGGGAGGGGTCGCAGCAGGTCAGGGGTCAGTTTATGGTTGAACAAAAGGGTTAGCATTTTTAGTGTATTCTTACACAATTTAGTACTGTAGCTGCAAGTTAGCCTAAAAGTAAGCTAGCGGAATAGTTGCTAACAGCCGACATTACTTTTTTCCCCAACCACGTTCTTATCACGCCACATGACCCTGAAACGTCTGCCGTAAATTTGTTAGATTGGATTAGATTGGATTGGATGTATGATGTTGCTTCCTGCCCCGCCTCCTTATTGGAATACGGGTGGGGGGGATGATAAAGACTGTTAGCATTCATGCACAGTTAGCTTCTGAGGCTAGCCTGTTACCCCAGCATAATGTAATGGGAATGTTATGAGGAAATAACTAACTATGCTAACATGTTGTCTGTGGTTGTCGGAGGCTGTGAGCTCGGTGGCTATAGCTGCTAACAACGCTCATTCTATATCTTTGGTGGAAGTAGTTAAAATGTACGTTAAGAAAATAAAGGTTGGCTGTAGCTGCGACATATGAGCGGGTCATTAGCTCTGTTAGCGTAGCATATTCTTTAAGAAGGGAGGGGGTGTTGTTAGCATGGGCTTGCTGATTAGCATGAGCCGACTCCAGGTCTGCTGCTCAGGGCGACACGTTGTCTTCAGACAGCAAGCACACACAGGTCCATTCTGTGTGTGCGTGTGTGTGTGTGATCGAGAGAGAGAGCTGCAGTGAGTCAGGTCATTTTCTGTGTTACTTACCACATTCTTACCTGATAATTAAAGTTATTAACATTTTTTTCCACTTTATCTGATGAGGAAATATGAACAGTTTAAACTCTAAAAAACTTCAAATCCCACATAAAGGGAAAACATTTGAATTACATGATTAGGTACATATTCAGAAATATAAACAGACAGAAATGGCAGAAATAAATCCACAAAGTGCATGACCTCATCAGTTAAAGAGGAAGTTGTTTTTCTTTAAGGGGGCAGGGGGCAGGGCTTGAGGATGGGGTGTGGTCTCTGGTCTCCATTCGTGGCCTGGGAAACAACAGCTCTGTATTGTTTATTCATGTCTGTGTGAGAATGTTGAGCTTACAGCCATGTTGGACCTGTGAGTACTGCAGTACAGTGTAGTACTTCAGTACAGTGTAGTACTGCTGTCAGTATTCTCCTCTAGTATGTGTAGCATGTTGATGTTCGTGTCAGTGTCAGTGTGATCTGCAGGAGGCGCTGTGACAGTTTGCATGCCGAGCAGAAGCTGCTTCAGGAGAAACGTCTGACTGCAGCCACAACCCAGCTCTCTGATTGGCTCTTGCGCAGGGCGGGCATTCCTATTGGTTCTCGTAGCAGGTTAACTCCTGTCTTAGAGTGGCAAGCATTCCCATTGGCTCCTGTACTCGTGGGACATTCCTATCGGTTTCTGTATTAATGAGTGGTTCTGGTTGGTTTCTTTATTAATGGATCGTTCTGATTGGTTTCTGTATTAATGGGTGGTACTGATTGGTCTCTGTATCAATGGGGTAATCCTATTAGTTGGTGTGTTAGCCGGGTGATTCTTTGATCAACATCTATTTCAGTGTTTTTGTGATCTGGCTCACGTGTCAGTATATGCCTATATTATGTTAGCTTGTGAAGATTTAATTTAGCATTTGTTAGCATGGAGTTTGACATGCAGTTTAATGTTTTAGTATTACATCTTAAGTATAAGCATTAGCATTACTGTTACCATGCTAATGAGCAGCTGAGCCAGGTAAGTCATTCCTGTGATGAGTATTCGCACTGAGCTTATTGGCTGATGGTAACCTTGCTACTTGAACAAAGAGCCAATCAGATGAGAGGAGGCTGTGGTCAGACAGACTGACACTCGTCGTTCCATCAGAACTCTGGGAGCATAAATCCACGTGTGCAGATTCAGACTGAGCTCTGGGGTCGGATAGTGATGCCTGATCCAGTCCACAGTCAGATCTGATCACAGTGTGGTCCCGGACCAGAGCTTTAACACATCTGAACCCAAATTCTGCTTTGTGTTTATCCAGACAGGAAGTGTCCCACATTTATGTAAATCCGTCCACAGGGTCGCAAGCCAGTCCTGCTCTTTCACAGGGTCAGATGTTATGCTGGTGGAGACATAATCAATTCTTTCTTGTTTTGTTGCCTAAATATGGTCAAATTTAAAATGTGAAATAAACATTGAAATGGAGACAGATTTACCAAAATGTGGGAGTGGTCCTTTAATTTAGCGTCCTCACATGTCAGAGGTCGCGTGGAGGCGACGAGTGGACCTGCAGCCAATCACAAATGATTTACTGAATGAATTCTGCTTCAGTTACTCTGTTTAGCATGATGACCAGTGAAATGTAAAGAAATCAGTTCAACAAGAACCAGTTCAGAACTCCTTCAGGGGCAGTTCAGCCAGATCGGATCCGCTGAGTCCAGTTAACGTTTGTGTGTTTAAGAGTTATTCTGGTTTAGCTGTAACTGCAAACCGCTAAACTGGTCTGAGATAGTATGAACTGGTCTGAACTGGTTTCTACTGCAGAAGCCCACAGCAGCAGGGGGGGGGGGGGGTGTGAAGCCAAATGTAAACTTAAAAACTAAAAAGCCTTAAATAAAAGTGGTGCAATTTTCTAACAGAGACGTGGAAGTGTGGAATCATTCGGATGGGTGGAAGATAGAAAGATGGATGGATACATTGAATAGAAAATTTTGCAAACCTATTTTTATCATTGATTATGACTGATTGATATTCATTACATGATTTTTTTAATTGCAGCAATACTGAGACGATCATTTATTCAGTTGTCCCTCTTGCGGACAATGGGTGGCAGCAATTCGCCATCTACTGTTTTCCCTGAACGCAGCATGGCGCCTTGACGTCGCTCCGTAGACGTGTTGAAGTTCTGCGCGTGGATGGACAGGCAGCACTGCGCGTTTCCCTCATTGCAATATGTCTCTATCAACGTTCCATGGATGCGGAAGGTCATTGTCTTACCTGTGACACACACACACACGCACACACACACACACAATCCAAACCCTTTGCGACGCTACAAACACGATAGCACAGTGTATGTTTGTGTGTAAACATGACGTCAGGCATCATCAATGGCCTCATCTGATCTCTTTAAAGACGGAATACATCAAGAGGAAGCCGAGTGTGTATCTACGTGTTTCATTTTGGGTGTGCTTGCTACTGTGAGGAGTTAATCGTTCATACGTTTTAGTTTTTACATGAAGACGATTATCTGTAAAGTTCAAGCAGTCATATTTGAGACGTGTGTGTGTCGGTGTTCCTCCGCTGTGCAGCACCGTGGGAGCTAACGGGATGGTAGGATGGAGCTTCGACCTTTGATAGTGCTGCTTAAATACGTTTACATCGATAATCACTCTGCAAATTTAACCATTTATCATCATGAGTTTAGTGATCTGAGTGAAATAAAATCAGAGATGAAAAGTGAGTTCAAACGTCTCACTCTCTGATTAGTTGCTGTGACTCAAGAATGTCATTGGCTGAGAAAGTATGATGTAATGATTGATGTCATCATTTCTCCCTGGACAGGAAAAGATGTTATTGGGAGTGGAAAAGGTTCTGCTTGGTGAGTTCACGGGTTACACTGGTTACCCTGGTTACACTGGGCAGAGTGGGAAGATGTTGAAGATGAACACTGTTTGTTTTTCAGAAATGTCGAAGGTCCAGGATGATGACAGGATGACCTCTGAGCTGCAGAGGGTAACAACCTGTGTGTGTGTGTGTGTGTGTGTGTGTGTGTTCCTCTCTGGACTCAATCATGACTATGATTGGTTACATCTCTGTGAACCTGACACATCTCTCTCTCTCTCTCTCTCTCTCTCAGCTCCAACAGGAGGTGATCTTCTGGAGAGGTCGCCTTACTGATGTAAGCACCAGTTTGAATGTTCAGGACCGACACAGAACCAACACACACTCATGCACATGTACAGTCATGAACGCACACACACACTCAAGCTTACACACACACACACACACACACACACACACACACACACACACACACACACACACACACACACACACTTTTATCTTAACTGATGAATTTTAGCTTCTGGGCTTTTGTCATGCAGCGGCTTTGAGCAGCTTCAGGATCACTCAGGCTCATGTCTGTCCACAGGAGAGTGCCAGGAGGAGCAAGGAGGAGCTTCTGAAGCAACAGGCCATGGAGCAGCTCAGCGTCATGACAGAGAGAGCCAAGGAGTGCAACAAAGTCAAGAAACACTTCCTGAGGCAGGCAAAGCTGGTAAACGAGGAAAACCAGAGGCTGAAGGACCTCACTGAGAAGAGCACTGTGGACTTTGCTGCTTACCTGACAGCTCGCAGGGCCATAAACAAGAAGAAGAAGAAGACCGTCCTCCTGGGCGAGCTGGAGGAGCTGGTCATTAAACATAAGGAGGCTGTGGAGGCCTTTAGCGCCCAGCTCAATGAGGAGGCTGACAAGAATGAGTTCCTGGCAGCAGAACTCAAGCTGCATGTGGAGAAGAGCGTGGCCCTGGCTGCAGACCTCCAGGGCCAGAAGCAAAACAAAATCGCCCTTCAGAAAAACCTGGACGCACTCAGGACCTGTTTGAAGGAGAGTCAACGAAAGGCCACCGAACTGGAGGGGCTCAGCGTAAGGCGTGAGAAGGCTGCGGCGGCAGTAGCCACTCAGCTCCGCGAGGAGGTCCACAAGAACGAGGTCCTGGCTGCAGAGCTCAAGGCCCAGAAGGACAATAGCATGGTCCTCCAGAGGGACCTGGATCAGCTCAGGAGCCTCTGTGAGGCCAGTCAATACAAGGCTCCAGAGTAGCTCAGTCTGGGCGCCGCTGTGGCCTGTGGTCCAGCTGTGGTTAGTGCTTCCTCCTCAGTTTGCTGTGTTTGGTTATTTCGGTTTTCGTGTACAATTAATAAAATGTAAATAATCTTACATCTCCAAGCTGATCATGCCTATTGTACAGCAGATGAACGTGTGTGCCATTGGGATTGACACGCTACACGACCACCATGCGATGCATCATGTTTAGTCACCTCTAGTTCTGTGCTGTGGATTTATGCAGACGAACATGCTGCAGTTTGTCTCCTGGTGCTCCAGTTTCCATGCATAAAGAAACAAAGGTTAGGACCAAAAGTGGAAGAACATAATGAAAGTAAAAGTTCTATGTGCCAGTATTCTTACGTAGCATTTAAGTAGAGCTTGACTTTTGATAAGCAACTATGAGCTGTGAAATGTGGATAAAAATTAATAGTACCTTACTTACATGATAAATTTACCAACTAATAATTAAAAGCAGATCTTATGATTGAACATTTCTATCCTGGTGGGAGCCGTCTCGTTCAGGGTAACAGGGGTCATGAGGTCACTTATAGAAGGTTTGGGTGTGATGATGCCCACGATGAAGAATTTTAAGAACATATCAGAATTTTGTGGTTTTCAATATCTGATCCTTTTCTACACCTGCATACATACAGTGTATCAAACTGGGTAGCGTTAGCAGACGTGGATCATGTTGCTGACAAAACTGATAACTGATCATTATTTATCAATCAGAACCACAACATTTTATGCTGCATTTTATTATTTTTTTAAAGAGGGAAATCTTTGCTGAACGAGCCTGATTATGAATAGTTAGGAGTATCAATGACCCTGACTACCACTCCACTGGGGTTAAAACCTCGGAATCCCAACCAGTCTGCCAGAACTGAGGAAGCCTTTCAGAAGAGAGGTGAAACGTCGTCAAGCCTTTACCAGCAAGTCCAGTTGCCTTAAGATTGACTTTCCATGGATATAAATTAAATATCGATCAATTAAATATGATTAAGTAAGGAATTAATTACATTTATTGTATTTTTATTATTTTAGTTTTTATCACCTGAGTTGTCGGATGTGTTGAGGTTTAATATTTTATTCAGCCTTCCGTCAACAGTAGATGGCAGCACTGCGGCATAAGTCGTGCAGTGTTATCTCAAAATTCTATACACAACATTGTCTGGTGTTCCCTGAATGCATCATTACGTCGTTACGTGCACGTCACTTCCCCGTTCAGCCCTCCTTCTGTGAGTGCGTTCTCGTCTTAAGGCTAACAGGCACCATGGTGAGTTTTTTCTCTAATCATTTTATTCTTCTAAACGTACAGGAAACATTACAAACACCAGCATCTATCTCTTAATTAAAGCGGGGCGTGATGAAGCGTTCAAGTCTCTACAGGCTCTGAGCTTTGCAGCGTCCGGTTAGCTATTAGTAGCGCTAACCGGCGAGGAAGCACATGGGCGTATGAATGCTTCAGCAGCCAAGCTAATGTTAGTAGCTGAAGCCAAATGGCGCTCCTTGGTTGCACCGTCACGTTGCATTAATGCAGCCACATCTCCGTCGCGTTTAACGGGACTGACGTGACACGATGGGCATTTGCTCGCCGGTGATGGGGCGCGTAGCTACCGTGAGCTAGTTAGCATGCTTACAATAGCCTGCCAGCTAGCTTTGTGTCAAAGAGGAACCGTGATTAGACTAAATAATGTACTAAAGTAGAGGAAACATAAAAGCGAGGGGGAGAAACAGAATTGCACCGCCTGATGATCATCCCGCAGCTTTAGCTTTAGTCTGCGTCACATGTTCATTTATCATGTTTCTGACATTTTAATGCTTCTAGTAGTTTCTAAGATGAACGGGGCGGGGCCAGGCTCGGCCTCTGCTGCCTTCAGGTGCTGCGCGTACAATTGAGTTTATGTGAAACTGTCTTTGTCCTCATAATGTCTCGTATGGAGCCCGAGAGGCGACGTGCAACAATATTATTAATGTTATTTTCCTCAGTTAACGAGATTACTTTGTCGGAAAAGCCTTCGAGGTGAACATAAGTGTGTCCTACGGATTAATAAATTCCCTTCTGATTTAAGGGAAACGTCTCATTTTTTTCAAGTTTCCAAACTTATCTTAGCTCAAACAATCTCTGAACAATGTAAACAGTAATATTTGCTCATCCTCTCCCAGTTCTGTAGTTATGAGCCAACAAATCATCTACAATGTAAATATTGTTGTTCATGTTATTTAGTATTTGTTCATAGTGTTTTCATATTGCTTAATTCTCGATCACTGCCTTGCTGCTGTGACAACTTAAATGCAATTTAAGGGATAAATCAAGTTTATCTGAAAAACTTGTATTATCACAGGCTACAAGGTTATGATGAGAGCAAATGCAATTTATATACCATAAAATGCTGCAAATGTGTGTTTGTGTTTCTAAGCTGTAGCTTCCAAAGCTTCACATTGCTGATTAAAGTAACTTTAAAGCTGAATGTGTGCCTGTAGTTGTTCTTGAACGTGTGCTTGTTCTGCAGGCTTCCCTCTCAATGGCCCCGATCAACATCTTCAAACATGGAGCAGATGAAGAGAAAGCTGAGACAGCCCGAATGGTGTGTGTTTCTGTCTGTCTGTCTGTCTGTCTGGGTGTGTGTCAGTGTGTAACTTCTTCTGTGTTCGCTCGCGGCCGTGCAAGTCCATAAAGAGAGAGAGAGAGAGAGAGAGAGCAGCGTGATGAAGTAGGGCAGGATCATTAACCTGTGTGTGTGTGTGTGTTTCTCTGCAGTCGTCCTTCATCGGTGCTATCGCCATTGGAGACCTGGTGAAAAGCACCCTTGGACCTAAGGGAATGGTATGATGCTTATTAACTGGAGTAAATCGATTTTGAGCCTCAGATTTTTATCACAGATCATTTGTCATATGATTGATTTTGGTAAATGATTAAATATCTAAGGAGAAGAATACAAATGTTTTACTTGAAACTTGTGACCCACTAATTGGTTGCCTGGACTCCAAAACATCTCTGGCTGCAGAAGTCGTTGCTAGGTGATTTACGACATCATCATTTTCCCCCCCTCCTTCAGGATAAGATCTTAATGTCAGGAGGTAGAGGCGCCTCAGTGACGGTGACCAATGATGGCGCCACCATCCTGAAGGCCATCGGAGTCGACAACCCTGCTGCCAAAGTGCTGGTTGGTGAGTGTCTGACTGGTTTCACCGGGCAGTGAGCACCGATGGAACTGGGAGCAGGAACGTGGTTTTAAATCCTGTTTGTTTTCCAGACATGTCGAAGGTCCAAGATGACGAGGTTGGAGACGGGACAACGTCTGTCACCGTGCTGGCTGCTGAGCTGCTGAGGGTAATTGTTTTAATTGTTCTTTAACTTGTGTAACATTATGACGTCATCATGTCACACACGTGTTCTGCCTAAACACGCCTGGTTTCTGAGCTTGTGTTGAGGCCGTTCTTTAACTGTCACATGTTAATGTGTCGCAGGAGGCGGAGCTCCTGGTCGCCAAGAAGATCCATCCTCAGACCATCATCTCCGGCTGGAGGAAGGCCACGCAGGTTGCTAGGGAGGCTCTGAGGGAGGCGGCCGCCGACCACAGGTCAGCACCAACCACTCTAAATGGGTTTAAATCAAATTGCCAGTAAAATTGATGATGATGAAACTATACTGACAGATTTATCAACAGTGCCCCTTGATTAATTTATTCTGCCTTGGTCTCCATAGCAACGACCCGTCCCATTTCCAGAAGGACCTGCTGAACATAGCCAGGACGACCCTGTCTTCCAAACTGGTGACTCATCACAAAGACCACTTCGCCCACTTGGCCGTGGATGCCGTCATGAGGCTGAAAGGGTCTGGAAACCTGGAGGCCATCCACATCATCAAGAAGCTGGGAGGAGGCCTCACAGACTCCTACCTGGATGAAGGTGGGAGGACGGGGCCTAACCTTAACCAAGCCTCTGGGCTCTGATTGGCCACTGTGAGGTCACATGTGTCTGTGCTCTGTGCAGGTTTCCTGTTGGACAAGAAGATCGGAGTGAACCAACCGAAGAGGCTGGAGAACGCCAATATCCTCATCGCCAACACAGGCATGGACACGGACAAGATCAAGGTACACACCCAGGACAGCACACCACCCACACACATACGCAGGTTTGATCTGCCTCTCACTGTGTGTTTGTGTGTGTGTGTGAGACAGATCTTTGGCTCCAGGGTTCGCGTTGACTCGATGGCGAAGGTGGCAGATATTGAAATGGCAGAGAAAGAGAAGATGAAGGAGAAGGTGGAGAGAATCCTCAAGCACGGAATCAACTGCTTCATCAACAGGTACACACACGCACACACACACACACTCTACACAATCATAACCTGCCAGTTTAATTCGTCTGAATATTTCACACACAGCTTTGAGTTTGATCTCTCTCTCTCTCCCTCCTCACAGACAGTTGATCTATAATTATCCGGAGCAGTTGTTCGCTCAGGCTGGTGTCATGGCCATCGAGCACGCTGACTTTTCTGGCGTGGAGCGACTCGCCCTGGTCACTGGTAGGCACACACCCTCCTCACGCACGCACATACACACACACACACACACACACACACACACACACACACACACACACACACGTTGTGGCTGTGAGGGGTTTTGACGTCTTTGTGTGTCTGCAGGTGGTGAAATCGCATCGACCTTCGACCATCCGGAGCTGGTGAAGCTCGGTCACTGTAAGCTGATCGAGGAGGTGATGATCGGAGAGGACACACTCATTCACTTCTCTGGAGTCGACATGGGTACGCATGCATACACACGCACACACACACACTGGAAGGATGCAGAACATTAGTCTTTTCTGAACATTCTAAATCAGTGAAGAAGGTGTTGGTCCACAGCATCTTGATGTGAGACATGGCTGCTCTCTTTGACCCCTCACACCAACTTCTCCCCCAGGTGAGGCCTGCACCATCGTCCTGCGAGGAGCCACCCAGCAGATTCTGGATGAGGCGGAGCGTTCGCTTCACGACGCGCTGTGTGTGCTTGCTCAGACAGTCAAGGAGCCGCGCACCGTCTACGGAGGAGGTACACACACACACACACACACACACACACACACACACACACACACACACACACACACACACACACACATCATTTTATAAGCCAAGCCTCTCTGTTCTTTGCTTTTTGTTGCATTAGTCCTAAGTCATTACGTCTTTTTGGCTCCTCTCCCTTCCAGGCTGCTCTGAGATGCTGATGGCCAAGGTGGTGAGTGATCTGGCCAATCGGACCCCAGGAAAGGAGGCAGTTGCCATGGAGTCGTTTGCCAAAGCTCTGATGATGGTGCGACTGCGTCCGTGTCTGAAGGCGTGCGTCTTTGTCACAGCAAAGCGGTCATGGTGATTCTAACTTTTGTTGTCTTTCCTCAGCTGCCAACGATCATCGCAGATAACGGCGGCTACGACAGCGCCGACCTGGTGGCTCAACTGAGAGCTGCGCACCAGGAGAACAAGACCACCTACGGACTGAGTGAGTGAAAACAAACACGCAGGAAATGCTCTGGGACCCTGATGCATGCTGACCTTAGTCATTAAAAACAAACGTGTGTGTGTATGCGCAGACATGTCTCAGGGTTCTGTGGGCGACATGGTGGAACTCGGCATCACCGAGTCGTTCCAGGTGAAGCGCCAGGTGCTGCTGAGTGCTTCTGAGGCTGCAGAGATGATCCTCAGAGTTGACAACATCATCAAGGCCGCGCCCAGGTCAGTGTGCGCAACAACAGCTGAACATTTAAACGTGTTTAAATTTGCTTCAGTTTTCACTGCGGCTTAGGGTGTTAAATGAAACAAAAGCTGGCGTGTTAACTGAATGTTTTGGTGTTTTCTCTGCAGGAAGAGAGTCCCTGACCATCACCCCTGTTAACAAGGATGAAGAAGATCATTTATTTATCGTGTCTGAAGCATCCAAACAAACAAAACGCTCTGCTAATTCTCGTCTTTTACTCTTAAGAAGCACTGCATAGGCTAACTAGGTTAATTCTAGCTAACCAGCACCAATGGTTAATGATGGATATCTTGGCAACATCAACGTAATCACATGCTAATATGAGCTAATGATGCCAAACCTGCTGAAGGGGCTGGTTATGCTAACATTAACCTGTTAGTGCTCACGCTGCACAACAAGTGTGGATGTTGTTTTTTTGTTTACTGATATAAATAAACCAGTCCCGTCTGTGAGTGTTGTCTCCCCTGTCCTTGACTAAAGACGTGCGGACATGTTGACGCCATGATGTTGTATGTTTTTATTTCACATTTTCCTTTGTGAGCGAGTTTTCACATCAACTTGCTGTTCCACCTTTAAGCCCGCAGGTGGCAGCACAGTCCACTTAGGAATCTACATGAAAACCTAACGTAAAGAGGCAAAACAAAGTCCACGTGTTGGACACTAAACTGTCGCATGTTTCAGCTCGTGTCCACCAGGACCTCAGGCGGTTCTTGTGAAGGTCCAGAAGGTTGTCGTGGAAGCCCCGACAACTTTCTGAGTGCGAGTTCCCTTAAAAGGTTCTGACGGCTATTGGGGTTTTTGAAGTAACACCCTACGTGTTAAGATGTCCTGCAGCATTAATGTCCCATTCCCGCGTCCCATTGATGTTCATTTCCCTCTTTTACAAATGAGCTCACTGCTGTTTTATTGTGGCAGCAAAGGAGCAGCCGTATACACACTTGTAGTAAATGAGTGAAGGGAAACACACACACACACACACACACACACACACACACACACACACACACACACACACACACACACACACACACACACACACACACACACACACACACACACACACACACACACACACACTCCTCCCTCTGCCCCCACCCACACGCGCGTGTGGTGGACATGGACACACTGCAGCGGACACACATCGGACTTATTCTCACTTTAGATTGAATTCAGGTTGGAGGCGTGAATCTAACTGAACTCGTTTCCATTCCGCCTCCTATACTGGAGCAGAAGAATTCAGACTTAAACTAACTTTAACTCGATCTGAGGACATGCGGGAGTTTGTGGAGCTGCTGTCCGTGTTTGCGCTCTGCTCGGCCGCACTGCGGAGCCCCGAGGCGTCGGTGGAGACGCAGAGCTCCGCGGCCGGGCTGGAGAGCACATTAGCCTCGGAGGTGAACCTGCCCGCGGGGGCAGGGATGGAGAGAGCGCCATCACGGGTCCCCGCGGCCGGCGTGGACAGCTCCGTCACCCGGCCTCCAAGCCTCGGGGACCGGGACGGGGACGCGGGCTGTCCTGGCCGCTGTCGCTGCGAGGTGGACGGGCTGCTGCACCGGGTGGACTGCTCGGACCTCGGGCTCCGGGAGGTACCGAGCAACCTGAACGTCTTCACCTCTTACCTGTAAGTACAGAGTGAGAAGTTTCAATACCTGGAATTCTCCATCCGCATCAACTCCTGTGCGTGTGTGCGCGCGGTCGTGAGAAATTGAGCACCTGTCCTACACAACCCTGTTTATTCCAGAGTCGTGTGTGTGTGTGTGTGTGTGTATGTATGTATGTGTGTGTGTGTGGTGTCCTTGTCCTGGGACCCCTCCTGCATAAGAGCAAAGCGACCCCAGTAACACCAGCTGATCCTGTTCCAGATGTGGTCCAGGTCCAAACTCTGGTCCTTTATGATGCTACAGAGAGGGTGTTCCGTACCCATAGAGGCAGTGAAGAAGTCAGTGAAGAGGTTCTGGGGTGTGTCCGGACCTCTGAACTGTTCCTGTTGTCCATAAAGTCAGTGTGGGAACTTTTAGAGTTCATATGGGCTCTTGAGTTTTAACATTATTAGTTAATGGAGAGTCCATGAAGATGGTCTAGAAGAGATTTGTACTGATAACTAGTTCTAGGCATTGTGGAAATAATATTTAAACCTGATTGGGAGGAGTTTATTGGGCTGAAAGTGCTTAAACAGTGTCACATCCCTTTAACTGTCTGAGCAGCAAACTGAGGCTCCACTAAAACAAATGATGAAAACATAATCCAATTCACTTCACAGCAGGTGGACCAGCCTGTTCACCAAACAATTACATCATCTCTCTCTCTCTCTCTCTCTCTCTCTCTCTGAAGAACCTGCCCATGTTGGCTGCCGTCTAAAGCAGCACAATGTCCAGGATTTAAATTTCACTCTCATTAAAGAAAACCTTCTTCTATTCACACAGGCTGTGTGTGTGTGTGTCTGAGCTTTCCTTACAGTTTGTCTAAGATGGGCAGATGGTCACACACACACACAGTGACAGTCAATAAAGGCTCTTTGTGTATTTATTATAGCTCCAATTCGGACTTCTACAAACATTAAGGAATATCTCTCTCTCTCTCTCTCTCTCTCTCTCTCTCTCTCTCTCTCTCTCTCCTTGTGTGTGTGGTTCCACAGGCTCTGCTGGTTTCTGAAGAGTTGCTGGGATGAAATCTAAAACCAAATGGGTGAAAAAGTCTGAAGCATTTTAAAAACTGATGCCAAACATCTTGTATGAAGTTTGAGGATTTCTTGAAGAGGTGGAGATTGAGAGTTGTTGTGAGGGTTCTTTGAGGAGGTTGGAGGAGTTCTAAGAGGGCTCTAGATCATTGTGAGGATTCTTGAGGAGGCTCTAAGTTTTCCTTCAGCAGCTTCCTGGGAGCCATGAGGAGGTGACCTCTCTCATGACCCCCAGAGGAAGATTGGTTGTCCATTCACCTGTCCTGTTTGGTTGATCATTTCTGTTTGTGTGTGTGTGTGCTTAACAACAGTTGTGTACAAGTGAACCGTGACAGAGTTTAGTGGTCACGTACACACACACACATACGAACTCAGAGCTCTTGTTTATGTGTGTTTTTTAGACGTACACAGAAGATTGACAGGACAGATCAGAGAATGACCCCGCCCCCAGCTCTTTGGCCCTGGGGGGCCCCTCTAGCTCACCCTGAAAGAAAGAGACAGAGAGAAAGAGAGAGGGAGAGTGAGAGAGAGGCCTCACTGTCCTCCTTCAAACTACACAAACGACTTCGCTTTGTCTTTCTGCAGCATGAATACTGTCTGATAGCATCGCGAGCACACACACACACACACACACACACACACACACACACACACACACACACACACAGGATGATGAGTGCATTGGCTGTCTACTCATTCGTTCTACACTAAACTGTTAAAAAATCACGTCATGTTAGAGGGGCCAGTGTGTGTGTATGTTTGTGTGTGTGTATGTGTTGAGCAGTAAAAGTCAATCAGGTTTGACTGTGTTATTCTGGTCAGAGCAAAGGAACATGCTGCAAAAACACCTGTAAACAAAACCCGCACTGTGTGTGTGTGTGTGTGTGAGTGTGAATGAGAGAGAGTGTTAACTGTGTTACACTAAAACCACACACACACACACACATTAACCGACTTTATGGAGTGTTGAGAAAGTTCTGTCTTCCTAACAACCATGCATTTAACCTGCAGACACACCCAGACTGTATGTGTGCTTTCAGATAAACAATCAGAGAATAGACAGAGGGAGATAAGAAAAGAAGATAATCACTACAGTCGTCTTCTCTGTTGGCCAATCAGAAGCAGTGATGTCTACGTGTTCTGAGCTGCATCATTCATCTCTGTGACACACAAATAAAGCCCACAAACAACTTTATTGATTATTATTGATATTTTTTATTATAATATAAAATATATATATATAATATTATTTTTATAGATTTTGATTTCTCTCTCTCTCTCTCTCTCTCTCTCTCTCCCTCTCTCTGCAGTGACCTCAGCATGAATAATCTGACTGTGTTGTCAAGTGGATCTCTGTCCAACCTGCACTTCCTGGAGGAGCTGTAAGTCTCTCTCTTTTACACACATACACACATGCACACACTGGTTATCGGTTACACTCAGCACTCTGGTTGGAATAAAGTGTGACAGGTCAGAGGTCAGGGGTCAGTAACCCCCTATAGGCTGGCTGTGCTGTGTTTCCTCACACAGTGCAAACACGTGTGGGTGAAGTGTGAACATGAGTGCGTGTGTGTGTGTGTGTTTATCTGTCTCTCAACTTGATGTCCTCTCTCACCCAGTGCATGCTGGGATTGAATGAGCAGGTACAGAGGTTGGATGGATGTAACAGCTCGGCAGTACACAAATGGTTAAAAATCCAATGTGAGATCCACATTTAAGCCCAAACAGCAATGAAAGAGAACCACAATGAGCACAGGGACCTGAACATGACTGTGTGTGTGTGTGTGTGTGTGTGTGTGTGTGTGTGTGTGTGTGTGTGTGTGTGTGTGTGTGTGCGTGTGTGTGTGTGTTAGATATTTGTCACTGTGGTGTGAAAAACGTCAGTACGGTGATTGGACACCACAGGGGTGCATGTTGAGTACATGCGGACTGGCTGAACTCTGTGTGGCCTCTGAAACCAAACACTGTCTGTCTGTCTGTCTGTCTGTCTGTCTGTCTGTCTGTCTGTCTGTCTGTCTGTCTGTCTGTCTCGCTGTCTCACTCTCTGTCTCTCTCTCTGTCTCTCTCTCTCTCAGGCGTTTGGCGGGAAACGATCTGTCATCCATCCCTGGTGGGGCGTTCACTGGACTCTATAACCTCAAAGTGCTGTAAGCAGTGTGCGCGTGCACACACACACACACACACACACACACACACACACACACACACACACACACACACACACACACACACACACACACGCCTCACAGTAACGATGTCTGCTTTGTTTACTGGTGCTAATCATTCACAGGGACACTTTGAGGATTTAATACCTACACTGTATGTTTCTGTGTGGGTGTATTTCCAGTAAGAGAGAGCAAGACGGGAGAGAGAGGTGCTGGTAGGAATTCTGGTTTGGATCTGGGTCAGCAGGATGTGGATCAGTAGGATCTGAATCAGCAGGACCTGGATCTGGTGGTCATCTTCAGATAGGAGCTCTATGTATGCAGGGCTGCAAATATGCAACTAGCACCATCATCTAGCTGAGATGGAGCTGAGTCAGTAAAGCACAAACAGTTTGAGCTCATCTCCAGGAGCTACAGAGCTCCATCCAAAGCAGATCAAGGTGCAAACAAGAAGCCGAAAAAGCTGGTGGTGGATCCAGAAGTAAATATGAAGCGAATACAAGAAACCAGAAGAAAATCAAGAAACCATTAAAACAAAGTGGGAAAAAGCATCAAGAAGAAGGAAGTGACATTCCACCATTTATTTGATAACAAAGTACAACTGAAGTTCGAGAATTCAGACACATAATCAAAGGTTAAAATGGTCGTAATGTTCTGAAGATAAGAAGTAAGCAGGTGGTGTAGTGTTACAGGAGCATCCGTCGACTCATGATGCTCTTCATCGTTTTCATCCACTTAGAAAGTAACCGGAATGTTTCTGTGTTCTCAGGATGCTCCAAAACAACCAGCTAACTGCTGTTCCTGCAGAGGCCTTCAACAGCCTCCACCACCTACAGTCACTGTGAGACACACACACACACATACACACACACACACACACACACACACACACACACACACACACACAGGTGTATGTTAATGTATGTAGCCCTGATAACACAGTAATTATCCTGAAATTGAAACTGTCAGTGTGTGTGTGTGTGTGTGTGTGTGTGTGTGTAAGAATGGGGACTCTAGACTAGTAGACTCGTTTATCTGATCGACTATTATGTGCAGGTCCATCTTTGTCTGTCTGTTGGTGAACAGAAGACGCATTGTAAAGACGGACAGACAGGTGGACGGGGAGAGAGAGAGTGAGTCAGACAGACAGAGATGTTTTTGCTGAGTTTTATTTTGAAGTCCAGAAGAGAGCAGGAAGTTAGTTAGCTTGTTTGTTTATGTCTTTAACCCTCAATGGTTCATTTCAATCACAAGCTTTGTCCCTGAAATATAAATATATAATTAATGAGTCCCTCCCTGCAGTCGCCTGGATGCCAATCACATCTCGAGCGTTCCCATTGGCTGCTTCTCTGGCCTGCACTCGCTCCGCCACCTGTGGTTGGACGATAACTCTCTGTGGGAGGTTCCTGTGGAGGCGCTGAGCGAGCTGAGCGGCCTGCAGGCCATGACACTCGCCCTCAACCACATCAGCCACGTCCCAGACCACGCCTTCAGCACGCTCAACCACCTGGTGGTGCTGTAAGGACACACGCAGGCACACACAACCACGCGCACACACACGCACGTGGGCACGCACACACACACACACACACACACACACTAACCCAACAGATCAACTCTCATCCATAAAAACAGATAAAACAATAAGTCCTCTGTCTGCTGTTATCTTCATTATAATCCTTAGCTCTCTCTCTCTCTCTCTCTCTCTCTCTCTCTCTCTCTCTCTCTCTCTCTCTCGCTGTCTCTCTCTCTCTCTCTCTCTCTTCCTCTCTTCCTCTCTTCCTCTCTCTACCCCCTTCTCTCTCTCTCTCCCACCCAAGTAATGTTCTCTCTCATTACTTATCAATCTTCTCTCTCTCTCTTTTTACTCTTTACCCTTTTACTTTTTTGTAATATTCCCGATTGTTAAAGATGATTCCAGACTGGAGTTTTTTCACCTTTTCAGCATTTTCAAACTCACAGTCTCTCTGCCATGACTATTGAGAAACTGTTTGGGTGATGTTATTTATTTATTTATTTATTATATGTCTGTGTGTGAGTGTGTGTATGTTGCTTGGAGCTGTTGTTGCTTTAAGTTTAGCTGTAGCAGTGACTGTTCCTGTCCATCTGTATTAGTTCCTTAATGATATGCAGAACTTTATGTGTGTATGTGTGCGTGTGTGTGTGTGTGTGTGTGTGTGTGTGTGTGAGTGATGGCATTCAGTGCAGCAGTATTAAAGTCGGCCGTCAATTCTTTTGTCCATTCAGCTCGAAGCTAATTTGCATGAAATTACCCTCAAAAAAACTTCTTTTTGAGAGGCCCCGGGGCCTCTTTACACACACACACACACACACACACACACACACACACACACACACACACACACACACACACACACACACACACACACACACTCCTTGTCCGCTTCATTAGTCCATCAGTCTCTCTCTCTCTCCACAGGCATCTCAACAACAATAGGATAGTTTCCATGGGAACAAGCTGCTTCCACGGACTCCACAGTCTGGAGACGCTGTGAGTGAGTGAGTGCGTGAGTGAGTGTGTGTGTGTGTGTGTGTGTGTGTGTGTGTGTGTGTGTGTGTGTGTGTGTGTGTGTGTGTGTGTGTGTGTGTGTGTGTGAGTCAAGTTTAAAGTCTTTTTTTCTGAAAGGAACATTCCAACATTTACATGACAGCTGAAGATGAGTTTGATCTCTGTGTGTGTTTAGAAAGTATCTCCTAAATCCACAAGAACGCGTCCTTAACACATGTCTTCTCCATGTCCCTTTAAATAGTACAAAGAGCAGTGAACAATATAAATATAATGTTGATTGATAAGTAATGAGGCTGACTCATATCCCAGTGAGCAGGTATTTTTGTTAACTAATATCATTCCTTAGGTGTTTTTCATCTGAGCTCAGTGATTCTGACCTACAAAGGTTGATTGATAAATTATGAGCTGCACATAGGAAACATGTAACTACATGAGGCTCACAACTTATCAATCAGCCCTATTACAACCTATTGATATTAAGAATCACACCAGTTAGGATTTTTGTTTGAGTCATTTCATTGAATGAAGCCAGATGTCCGGCTCTGATTATGTAGCGTATGAAGGATTGGTTGATAAGTCGTGACCCTGAGTTCCAGAGTGTTGCTGAGGCCTGTGGAGAGTTTAGTTTGGGATGAACTCCCTCTGGCATTGTTGGTGGAGATTATATGTTGGAAAATATGGAACTGTCACACCTCTAACTTTTAGCGTGCCATGGTAGGCTCAATACTTACTAATACAAATTTTTACAACTGCTGTTACATGTCCGAGTTGTAGTCTACGTTTCAATGTGAAGGGGGTTTTAATAGCAAGGATGTCTGTGACCTGTGTGTGTGTACTGGGGAATGTGTGTGTACAGAAATTATGTTTATGTTTTGTCAGTCAACCAGAGCAGCAGGTTTAAACACACAAACACACACTGCCTTCATTTGGAAAGACTTCTGTGTTTGTGTGTGTGTGTGTATGGGGGGTCCCTGTGTGTGGCCTTGGCTTTATGCTAATCAAAATTACTCACTGTCTCTCTGTCTGTCTGTCTGTCTATGTCTCTATGTCTCTATGTCTGTCTCTATGTCTGTCTCTGTCTCTCTGTGTCTCTCTCAGGGATTTGAACCATAACAATTTGTTCGAGTTTCCATCGGCTATTCGCTCGCTCAGCCATCTCAAGGAGCTGTGAGTCTCACACACACACACACACACACACACACACACACACACACACACACACACACACACACACACACACACACACACACACACACACACACACACACACACACACACACACACACACACACACACACACACACACACACACAGAAACAAGAACCTTTCTGTTTAGGTGTGAAGTTTAAAAGTTTCAGTCTCATTGGTTTCAGATAAACAAGAAGTTTCCTGTTTAGGTT